>NC_036842.1:31258114-31262322 GCF_002910315.2 Salvelinus sp. IW2-2015
GATGGGGAGTCTAACCATGCTATTGTATGTGATGGGGAGTCTAACCATGCTATTGTATGTGATGGGGAGTCTAACCATGCTATTGTATGTGATGGTCAGGGTTTCCATTAGCTGACAATCGCTAATGAGAAGTCGATTTGAAATAAAACTGTTGCTGGCCAAAATGACTGGGAGAAAAAAGATCCCATTGCAAATTAAGGCTTTTTATTAATTGCTGGAAATACCAGTCAATATAAATACATTTGATCGTCATGCTTATTGGTCTAAAGGTTCATTTAGTGGAATTAAATTGGCCTGTGTGTATTTTCGTTACTCATCATGTATCTTATTTCTCCATCACAACTATAACATGCGCACAGCATACAAATCAGAGGCTATTTTGAGGGAGATTTCTCAGCTGGGTGCTACTGAAGTAAAACGTGCTTTTATCAGTACGTCACAAACCACTTTACAATGTGAGCTGGAGGAAGTATGCTTTTTGAAAACATACTTAATTGTTTGAAACCTGAATGTTTTATTTTATATTATGAGGCTTGCCTTGCTTCAAAGTAGCCTATAGGCAGAATTTGACCATGGAGGCAATGATTTCATAAAGACCTCATAGGCAGTGAGTGAGTTTCAAGTTTGGGGAAGCTTACAATTTATCCTACCATTTTCTACCGTTCTGTGTGCCAGTTATGATTTTCATATGTGCATTTACTTCGAAAAGTTTCATTTCAATAATAATGTTTTCTCAATCATTTTCATGTGGTTAATCATAAAAGTCTGAATTAAATTGATAAGTCAACTAATGTTTGATCACCAGCTTCTGCCATATGGACACATTGATACACCGTGATCCATTGGCGGCTAAAGAAATGAGCGCATGGAACTCATTGTCCATAGGTCAATGCAGCAGTAGACCTATAACTTCCACTGCTCTTTCACACTGAGGATTGGTGATTATCGATGGGGAGATTGTTGGAAAGTTTTTTTTCAAATGGCATAATGTGAGGAACTACACTTTTAATATACACTACATGGCAAAAGTATGTGGACACTTACTCGTCGAACATCTCATTCTGAAATCATTGGCATTAATATGGAGTTGGTCCCCCCCTTGCTGCTATAAGTCTCTACTCTTCTGGGAATGCTTTCCACTGGATGGAACATTGCTGCAGGGACTTGCTTCCATTCAGCCACAAGAGTTAGTGAGGTCGGGCACTGATGCTGGGAGATTAGACCTGGCTCGCAGTCGGCGTTCCACTTCATCCCAAAGGTTTCCGATGGGGTTAAAGTCAAGGCCAGTCAAGTTCTTCCACACCGATCTCAACAAACCGTTTCTGTAATGACCTCGCTTTGTGCACGGTGACATTGTCATGCTGAAACAGGAAAGGGCCTTCCCCAAACTGTTGCCACAAAGTTGGAACCACAGAATCAGCTAGAATGCCATTGTATGGTGTTGTGTTAAGATTTCCCTTCACTGGAACTAAGGGGCCGAACCATGAAAAACAGCCCCAGACCATTATTCCTCCTCCACCAAACTACAGTTGGCATTATGCATTTGGGCAGATGGCGTTCTCCTATCATCCGCCAAACCCAGATTTGTCCATCGGACTGGCAGATGGTGACGCGTGATTCATTACTCCAGAGAACGCATTTCCACTGCTCCAGAGTCTAATGGTGGCGAGCTTTACACCACTGCAGCCGACGCTTTGCGCATGGTGATCTTAGGCTTGTGTGCGGCTGTTCGGCCATGGAAATGCATATTAATGAAGCTCCCGATGAACAGTTCTTGTGCTGACGTTGCTTTCAGAGGCAGTCTGTAGTGAGTGCACTCGGCGGTCCTGTTCTGTGAACTTGTGTGGCCTACCACTTCGCGGCTGAGCCGTTGTTGCTCCTAGATGTTTCCACTTACAGTTGACCGGGGCAGCTCTAGCAATGCAGACATTTTACGAACTGTTGGAAAGGATGGCATCCTATGACGGTGCCACGTTGAAAATCACTGAACTCTTCAGAACGGGCCATTCTACTGCCAATGTTTGTCTATGGAGACTGCTCGGCTGTGCTCGATTTTATACACCTGTCAGCAACGGGTGTGGGCTGAAATAGCCAAATCCACAAATTTCAAGGGGTGTTCACATACACAAAATGTGTATATGTAGTGTAACTAGTCTGCTCACCTGATCACGGACTGAGCAGAACTGATTCTCTGAAACACTGCCTTTAATGTCTTTGTTTTGTTTCTAGTCACACTGTTTGACACTGAAATGGTTTTCAAATAAAGATTGAATTGATTATTGTTGTTCCTTCCTTGGTTCCCAGGGTGATCCGCGCTCTGGTTCGTCACGTGAAGTACTTCCTGGGTCTGAGGTTTGACGTGAGCGGCTTGGAACACCTGCAGACAGAGGGGCCCTACGTCATCATCTCCAACCACCAGAGCTCCCTGGACGTACTGGGTAGGAGACACACACGGATGGATGAACGCACCGACACACTCACAGATACAAGCTTACACACACACACACACACACACACACACACACACACACACACACACACACACACACACACACACACACTTTTGAATAGGATCGAGGCGTTTCCCTGGCCTCTGAGTCTCTTCCCTCTTGTATTGAATGCAAACACTGGGTTTCTCCCTTCTCACTAACTCCACCTTACCCTCTATAGCTCACTTCCTAAGGGAATCTTCTAGTAATGGTTTGAGTGCTGCCAGTCACAGAGCACTCTATTCTGAGAGAGGAGGATAGTGGGGATTGATACGCATGGTTTCAGTGGACGAAGACTGACAACTGTCAGTTGGAATAGCATCACACAAGCTCCGATCACTGACATGGCTGTTTAAGTCTAAACCCAACACCGACTGTGTATCCTAACTCTAGGGCTAGACTGGTGCATGTAATCAATCAATAGCACTATTTTAAGATGGTGTATTTTGTAAATAATGTGGTTACAGATGTTTGACATTAGAGAAAGGCATGGATCAATATAAACTGCATTATGCTTGGCACCAGAGGATTGTGCAGCACGAGCCTTAATTTGTGCCATGAGGCTGACTGGCTGTATTTAGTTATTGAATGCAGAATGTGTTATGCATTTTCACATCGAAATTGATCATCTTTGGTATCCCCTCATGGGAGATTTTGTTTACATTGTAAAGGTCTTTGAATGAAATGTCTATTCAGAGAGTTGGTCAGTCAGTCTCTCCCACCATGCTGGTCAGTGAGCAGAGGATAGGAATTCTTAGTATGTCTCCTACTGGATACTCATAGGGCCTAGGTTGTGTTCTTAGTGTGTCACATTGATTTAAGTGTGTGTGTGGGGGGGGGTTTAACTTTAACAACTAGCTGGAGGAGTCAGTGTGTATGTGTCTTGGTGGTGACTGAGTGATATGAGCTGGCTGCAAGCCAGGAGACTGACAGCAGGAATGTAAGGGAGGGGGAGGGAGGGAGGGAGCGAGCGAGCGTGTGGGAGAGAGAAGGTGATTGTGTCTGACAGCGGGAGGGAGAGAAGGAGTGTGACATTGAGGGAGAAGGAGAGAGGTCCTTCATTAGAGCTGAGAACACACTGCAGGAGGCTGATGGCTGATCTAGGGTCGGAGTTACCATACCAACCTCCCATAATAGATAATCTACTGAACTACTGCTCCACCCGCTGATCCCAATCCTCATGAACAACCGCGACCTTCTGTCCCTAGCTTCGCACCCCATGAACAACCCCGACCTTCTGTCCCTAGATTCGCACCCCATGAACAACCCCGACCTTCTGTCCCTAGCTTCCCACCCCATGAACAACCTGGCTTACTGTCCCTAGCTTCGCACCCCATGAACAACCTGGCTTACTGTCCCTAGCTTCGCACCCCATGAACAACCCCGACCCTTCTGTCCCTAGCTTCCCACCCCATAAACAACCTGGGTTACTGTCCCTAAGCTTCCCACCCTATGAACACCTGGCTTACTGTCCCTAGCTTCGCACCCATGAAACACCTGGCTTACTGTCCCTAGCTTTCGACACCCATAACAACCCTGCCTTCTGTCCCTAGCTTCGACCCCATGAACAACCTGGCTTACTGTCCCTTCTTCACACCCCATGGAACAAACCCCGACCTTCTGCGCCCTAGCTTCCCCAACCCCCATTGGAACCCAAATCCCCCGGACCTTTCTGTTTCCCTTAAGGTCTTCCCACCCTCAATGACATGACTTCTGTTC
>NC_036842.1:31262347-31288150 GCF_002910315.2 Salvelinus sp. IW2-2015
TCAACCTCCGACCTTCTGTCCTAGCTTCCCACCCATGAACACCCCGACCTCAGGATCTGTTCCTAGCTTCGCACCCAGAACACCCCGACTTCTGTCCCTAGCTTCGCACCTCCAGAACAACCCGACCTTCTGTCCTAGCTCGGGCACCCATGAACAACCCTGACTTCTGTCCCTAAGCTTCGCCCCATGAAAAACCAACCCTTCCACTCGAACCTGCACCCTCTGTCCCTAGCTTCGCACCCCAGCCACCCGAGCGCCCACTTGACAGAACAACCCTGACCTTTTCTGTTCCTAGCTTCCCACCCACCCATGAACAACCACCGAACCTTCTGTTCCCGTATCCTTCACACCCATAACAACCCCGACGCTTCTGTCCCAGCTTCGCCGACCCATGAACAACCCCGACCTTCTGTCCTAGCTTCGCACCCATGAACACCTGACTTCTGTCCCTAGCTTCCACCCATTGAACAACCCCGACCTTCTGTCCCTATCTTTCACACCCCATGAACACCCCGACCTTCTGTCCTAGCTTCGCCACCCCATGAACAACCTGACCTTCTGTCCCTAGATTCGCACCCCATGAACAACCCCGACTTTCTGTCCCTAGCTTCCCACCCATGAACAACCTGGCTTACTGTCCCTAGTTCCACCCCATGAACAACCCGACTTCTGTCCCTAGCTTCGCACCCCATGAACAACCTGGCTTACTGTCCTAGCTTCGCACCCCATGAACAACCTGGCTTACTGTCCCTAGCTTCGCACCCCATGAACAACCTGGCTTACTGTCCCTAGCTTCGCACCCATGAACAACCTGGCTTACTGTCCCTAGCTTCCCCACCCCATGAACACCCCGACCTTCTGTCCCTAGCTCCCACCCCATGAACACCTGGCGTTACTGTCCCTAGCTTCGCCCCCTATTGAACACCCGACTTCTGTCCCTAGCTTCGACCCCGAGAACAACCTGACCTTCTGTCCCTAGATTCGCCACCCATGAACAACCCCGACCTTCTGTCCTAGCTTCCCAACCCCACACCCCATGAACAACCTGGCTTACTGTCCCTAGCTTCCCACCCCATGAACAACCCCGACCTTCTGTCCCTAGCTTCGCACCCCATGAACAACCTGGCTTACTGTCCCTAGCTTCCCTTCTCATGAACAACCCTGGCCTTCTGTCCCTAGCTTCCCTCCTCATGAACAACCCTGGCCTTTTGCCTCTAGCTTCTCTCTCTGCTCCTGGCCTCAAAGAGCACTTTGTTGGGCCAACTGGGTTGACAGGACACCAAAACAAACAACCATCCAGACACATGCCAGCGATACAGACCAGACTCGCTCAAATGATCAATACACTACTGATTACATTGGCTACAGACAACTCTCTAGGGCTCACCCTATTTAGTCGACTGGTCGACTGTTTGGTGGATAGGCTGTTGGGCCCAGACTTTTTTTAGTCGGGCAGTTGTTAAAATGATAATTTTTGATTGACACCTGTCTGTGGACTAATCCATTGTGTAGGCCACGGGGATGGCTCACCAGTAGTACAGGTACCGTTAATTCCCATCATTTCTAATTACAATGTTTCTTTGGTTACCGGAACTTCTGTTAATGCATTCAATTTATTATTAGTCTTTTACAGTTGTCATTGTCGGGAGTGGACACGTTGTTTGCAGAGCACACAACCTAGGCTACACACGTTTTACACAACCTAGGCTACACACGTTTTACACAACCTAGGCTACACACGTTTTACACAACCTAGGCTACACACGTTTTATTTCATTCCATTTAATAGTTGTCAATTTATGAATTGTTTCGTTTTGGAGCGCTCCTCTCAATGTTGAGTAAGGAAGCGCACCTGATTATGCGCAGAAGTAGGCCTAGGCTACCTAGCCTGTGCGCAAATGTATGTTTATAGATGTGCCCATTTGGGGATCTGATAATATTTCTGAGTGTCTTGACTCACCAACACTAATGAGCTGTGGCGCTTCTCAAAGTAATTTCTTCTTCACATCAAACGGCAAGTAAACAAAGTATGTTTTTACATCCATTGAGAATGACAATAGTTCCTCAATGTAGCCTATTTGAACCTTTCCAGCCCTCTCCCTTTCAATAACCACTCAGGGTGAAAGGGGAAAAGAAAGTCCTGATCTGGTGGAAAGTCATAAGAGACCTACCTGTTTACTTCTTATCCCTTGCACTAATAGCCTACAGCTGTGTCTGTCTGGATCTCACTGGCACTGGAAAATCTGAGGTTCCAGAATATTCTATACAATGCTGCAAGTTTGTTAGTGCAAGCTTGTGGCTGGACCAATTTGATAGTTAATACATTGCTTCATGTTCCTTGCAGACAGGCCATGATGTGATTTATTTTTATCAGGATATTTTCTATCTGTAGGCTGCATTGTTTTTATTTGTTGGCTTTATATAGGCAATCTTTCATAGTTTCATAGGCAATAAGTTACTTTTAGATAGAATTTGTATTAATCACATGACAATGATTTTGAGATACAAAGACTTTAATATAAAGAAATTAAACTGTTCCACGAATATGTTCACATGAAAATCATAACTGGCACACAGATCGATAGAAATGGTAAGCAGGGATGCAAACTAGTAATCTTTTCGGTGAAATTTGCCATTTTGAATCCAAATTTGGTGACCTACGTGAATCGTGTAGATCCGATGAGAAAAGTTCTGGGGGGGGGGCTTTGGATCACTACTGGCTGTAAGCGAACGAGTGATGCGCGTATGTAAGCGATACTGTCTGTATCCAAGGCTCAGCCAATCCTTCACATAACAGAATGCAGCACGCGACTGAAGAGAGAAGAGACAACCAATTTGCTAATTACAGAATCAGCGAGCGCTCTGGAAAGACAGCAGTCGGTTGTAAAGGCAGTTTGCCGAACGATAACAGAGGTAGGTGAGAAGCCTGACCATGGAGACGGGGGTGAGAAGGTGATGAAGTGTACTTCATGAGCTGTAACCGAAAAAGTTTTGGTTAGGGAGAAGGTGTGGTGGAACAATATTGTTAGCATTATTAAGTATCTTGCTATAGTAGCTGGATCAAATTCTCTGTTAGCTAGCCAGAGAAAATTAGCTGGCTAATAAAGTCCGACAGCTAGCTAGCTAACGTTACAACGTCAGATGAGCTAACGTTAGTAACCTAACCAATTTGCTATACTATTAACGTTAACTGGTATACAACTCCTTGCCGTTCCTCAAGTTAACGCATTAGTTGCTTCCTGCCTGGACCCTGGCAATCTGTGTAAAATGTTAACTAGCTAACGAACTAACTACTATCTGTGAACTAATGTTTTGCCTCTACAGTATGTGGTTAATTTTCAGAATGAGAGCATTAGGTGAAAATGAGGTCGTTGCTTGTTAAACAAGTGGATTCAGGGATAAAGTGTAGCTGGAGCTGGGCCTGGCTTATGCTGGATGCCAATAGAGGTGAAAGAAACACCACACACTTTCCCTCTTTCAATATAGTGGATAAAAAGGGGTATGCCAGGTGTACTCTCTGCCTGAAAGATCAATTATGCCAACAAAGGGTATCATGCTCTACTGGCACATTGTACACTTTCTACCTGTGGACATCTGTTGTACAATGTAATAACGTGCAGTGTAGCCCAAAGATATTGCTTTTGTTTTCTTGAACTTGAAAGTAACACCTTTGGGATTTGAGGGGGATTATTAAATGTTTTACTCAGTGAATGTTATTTTTGCATACATGTAGCCTTGTGCACTTGATCGATGTCTATAGTGGCCACTATAATAGAGCAAAAATGGAATGCCTGTTAGAATGAAACAATTTCTACTTTTAAGATGTTTTTTCCCCAAGTGCAGTATTTAGATGTGTGTGTGTGGTCACAAACATTCTATTATAAAGGCTGTCATGTCTAACTGCAATATTACTGTGTTTGTTTGTCAAGACTTAAGTGTCATTGCAGTGAAGTCTAGGCAACAAATGACATTGGATTGCTTTCCTTAATTTTTTTTAGCTGTGAGTTAGGTTCACATTAACCACTTTTTATGTTACACACAGACTGATCATGTACACCGTATTCTTTGTTTAATTAGTTAAAACCTGGGATTTGTTTGCATGTTTCAGTGCAAAAAAAGTGTCACCTTTTTGGGCCCTCACCAGTTTGCATCCCAACTTAAAGCATCAGACAAGCGCCGTAGCCTACATATAGTTGATTTTATTAAAATGCATAGGGTGTGTCTACATATCGAAAATTGGCACTCCAAATGGAAAAGGTTGCCGACCCCTGGTGTAGCCTATTAGCGGCCACTTCAGTAGCCTAATGACAGAATCTGCGAAGGCAAGCAGCAGCTGGAGGAGGTGGGTCGGGAACAGGTTTTCTTTCTTCTGGTTAGGCGATCTTGATTTCTGGCTCCCTCTTGAGTCCTTTGTGTGTCTGATTTTAAATAATGACGTCTGCTTAAAGCATCAGACAAGCTCCGTAGCCTACATATAGTTGATTTTATTAAAATGCATAGGGTGTGTCTACATATCGAAAAATACAAGTTTAATTTTTGACCAGTCGAAGGAACAGACGACTCTTGGTCGACCCAAGATTATTATTTTTTGTCGGGGACAGCCCTATAACTCTCACTACAAGGCATGGCAACTTGACCCAGTACCAAATTCCAGACCAATCAAATGTGAAACTTTACTGATTTGTATCAGCCACCTCAAACAAATACAGGGCTCTACAGTGTGACCATTTTACTCGCCTATGTGCCTAAATATTTTATTTAGGAGCACCATTCTAGCTTTAAAGGGTAGGTAGCATGAGTTTTTACTCACCAATGTAACAGTGTGGTCAAAGATGTAGTAACTTAGTTATAGTCACGATCTGGTTACCTATAAGTACAAACATGTTTTGGGGTTATTACATATTTATGAACTTATTTCCAGATCACTTCTAAACGACCTACAATGCACTATTTCTCAACGTCGTATGGAAGATCTACTGTGGCTACATAGTTTGTAGGCTAGCTTGGTAGCTAGCTCAAGGTGGCTTACGTTAGCCACACCTCATGCTATTCATGGCTTTGTGGCTGTTATCTAGTGGGAACCTGTTAGTAAGGCAGGCTCTGGTGCTATCTTGCCGTGAGCTCAAAATGTAAGAGAATCATGCCTGCTTTCTCTTTGTGTAGTACCTCGTCTGTTTTCCTTTTTGTTTGAACTTTTCGGCATGTTCTCTGTGAAGTAGGCTATGGGAGTTTTGTGAATTTTTATACCTTGGCTTGGTCCTAGCGCACTGAATAAATAAAACACAGAAATGTAGTTATAAGAAAAGCACAAACATTAAAATTCCCATTACAGCATGTTTGTGCAACGGTATCTTATCAGAGAGAAATAGGCGAAGCATTAATATGTTGGCTGGATAGCTAGCTAACTACATGAAGTAAGGGTCACCTGGAAACACTGACCAACACTTTGGTTCCTACCCTGTCAATAATTCCTCCCTGGTTTATTCATTGGTCCTGCCCACGATATTCCAACTATATAATTAGAATAATCATATTTACAACAGATCACCAATTAACTAGGAATGTATATTTTTTGCAAACATCATAATGTGTGGAAATTATAATAGAAATGCAGAGATTGATTGAAAATGCTGAATATTATTTTTGTTTGGAGTTGGATTGAAAAGTATAAGTGGAGAAAGTCCCATTGATAATTTGTGTTGCCACCCTAGGGTCATGAACAAATCATAAAGCATATTTAGAACTTTTATAGCCACCCTCTGCCTTGATGACAGCTTTGCACACTCTTGGCATTCTCTCAACCAGCTTCACCTGGATTGCTTTTACAACCGTCTTGAAGTAGTTCCTACATATGCTGAGCACTTGTTGGCTGCTTTTCCTTCACTCGGTGGTCCAACTCATCCCAAACCATCTCGATTGGGTTTGATCTCTGCAACATGGTTGCCATGAAAAACCTTTGAATGAGTAGGTGTCCAAACTTTTTTGACTGGTACTGTGTGAACATCAGATGCAAATCTGTATTCCCAGTCATGTGAAATCCATAGACTAAGGCCTAATGAATTTATTTCAATTGACTGATTTCTTTACATGAACTGTGTAACTCAGTAAATTGAAATTGTTGCATGTTACATTTATGTTCGGTGTACATATTTTTATACCATGGCATTGTTGAATAATTTTTTTCAGATTTGCTTGAAGTGCATTCTAGAGCATGCACAATTTTCCAATAACACACAGTATATCAAGCACGGAATAATTGAATGGCAATAGTTCATTGTCACCGGCAAGTGTACACATTTCTGGGGCAAATGTGACATTGTACCATGGCTATAATTTAACAGAGTCTGGAATATGTAAGGGATAATCAACAAGGGGCTATGGGTCCTCTGGAAAGTAATGCAACTCTGTGGATGGTTAGTTCCACTCCGTTAGTGCGTTGTCGAACAAACCTATGTTATTCATTATTTTCCATAAAACACATCCCCTCGTTGATAATCCCTTACATATTCCAGACTTTGACATCGCTCCTTCTGATGTTTCTTAATTTATTTTCTATTTTGGGGATTTGTTTTGTATTCTTAGATGTTACTGCACTGTTGAAGAAAGAAACATAAGCATTTCGCTGCACATTTTGATAATATGTGTACACGACCAATAACATTTTGATTAATTTGTTTTAAAGGCCCAAGTCTAATCAGACCACTGTGCATTAAAGGCCTAACACGGAACCCAAACCGGCTGGGTGCGTGCGCAATCGTGCATACATTTATTTTGTCCCCCTACACCAAACGCGATCAGGACACGCAGGTTAAAATATCAAAACAAACTCTGAACCAATTACATTTAATTTGGGGACAGGACGAAAAGCATTAAACATTTATGGCAATTTAGCTAGTTAGCTTGCACTTGCTAGCTAATTTGCCCTGGGATATAAACATTAAGTTGTTATTTTACCTGAAATGCACAAGGTCCTCTACTCTGACAATTAATCCACACAAACGGTCAACCAAATTGTTTCTAATCATCTCTGCTCCTTCCAGGGAGAGGCAGGACTTGCAGCGCGATCTGCGTCAGAAATAGAAAGGACTTCTATTTTAGCCCTTGGCAACGCAGACGCTCGCGATCAGTGTGGGTGCAATAATTGAATAACATAGATTTCTAAATGTATTTTGCATCGCTCGCACAAGCTACGTGAGCGGTGTAGTCAGGGTATTGGTCTCATTCCAAATCATTCAGTGGTGTCAATGAAATCATTGTGGAAAACTGTTAATTCAGTTACATGCATGGTTGGTTCTTAAGTTTTAGATTCAACCAAACATGATGAAGATTTCATACAGATGAAATATCCCAGCAATCAGATCTTAAAGATCCTTGAATGCTTCATTTACACAGGCAGCCCAATTTTTATATTTTTTCACTAATTGGTCTTTTGACCAATCAAAACACATATTTTCACATCAGCTCTTTTTCAGTGCTGATCTGAGTGGTCCAAAGACTAATTAGTGAAAAAAATATTGGGCTGCCTGTGTAAATGCCTGACAGATCTAATAGGCTTGATCCTATCCATTTAACAGATCCTCTCAAAGATCATGTTCTCCCTCAGGTCTAATGGAGGTCCTGTAACAGATCCACTAACAGATCCTTTCCAACCCCCAGGTCTAATGGAGGTCCTCCCAGATCGCTGCACCATGGTTGCCAAGAAGGAGCTGGTGTACGCTGGCACTGTGGGCATCGTGTGCTGGCTGGGCGGCATCGTCTTCATCAACCGCAAGAAGACAAGAGACGCCAAGAGTGTCATGGCCGATGCTGCCAAGACCATGCTGGATGACCAGGTAATTCAACAGGACGAACCTATTAGACCGGATTAATTCGGAAACCCGTGCTGTGCTCTGGAGCCTTCCAATCTAAAGACTAACTCCATTCTGAAAGCCCAATAATGTATGATAGGGAGTGACATACTGTTAGATCATAAGACTTTGAACAACAAATTAATTTCATTCCCAAGCCAGTATATCCTGAAACTTAACCCAAGTTTGAATACTTGATATTTGTTTTTTTCTATGCTTATTTCTGGTTTAGTGTCTAGACCTTTCTCCACCACTGATATTTAAATACTGTTTCCATGCTTCCACATAGGCCTCACCTTTGACCCCTAACCTTTGCCCCCTGTAGATCCGTCTGTGGGTGTTCCCGGAGGGTACGCGGAACCAGAGGGGTGACCTGCTGCCCTTCAAGAAGGGAGCCTTCCACCTGGCAGTGCAAGCGCAAGTGAGCCACAGGGCAGTGTGTGTGCGTGCATGCCTCTATTCCAGTGTTCACAAGGGGGACCTAACAACCTAGCATGGATACTGACTGAACATCATATGAATTGCAGAGGACATTTTCACTACCTTTGGCATAGATGGAAGACAAAGAGAGCCAGAGTAAGAGAGACTGAGAGAAGCAAAGACAGAGGGAGCAATACAGTGGGAGAGAGAGACCCAGAGAGCCTAATGGAAAGGGTTTCTAAGGTTAAAGATGGAGGGTGATATAGGAAGAGTGTTGGGGAGAATGAAAGACTGAGGGAGGGAGACGGGTGACATAAATGTAAAGAACAACGTTACATGAAACAGAGCCAGACCGACACCGCAGGTTCACTCCAGGTTATGAGGTGTCGAAGTGTGTGTGTGTTTATTGTACAGTCTGTCTGTGTAGCCTGTATTCAATGTAGACCTTGTGCGCCTGCATGCGCAAAGGTTGTGTGTAGATGTGTATCAGTGGATAAATCTGAGAAACAGATGGAACACAGTTAATATGGACCAGCAGGTCTTGGTTACTAACACAGAAATGTCTAAGGAAGGGTCAACTCAAAACCCTAATCCGTATAGTAGATCTCTGCAGAATGGTGTATATTTGTGTTTCCCATATCATTAACACATGACTTGTGCTCCAATGCAGAGCTAACGATATCTCTAGGTAGGGCTGGAGGAGATGGTGCATGTGCGTGCCCATAGATATGTGTACCGACAGTCTGTGTAGGCCAGTCAGCCATGCATGTCTTTGTCTGTGTGTTCATGTTTGTCTTTGTCTTGCCTGAGGGAGGGAAGCATCCTTAAAAAGTAGATTATACTTGTTGGTTTGTGATCTTGGAAAAAATAATGGTATTTTGGTACCCTGGGCTTAAATCGAATGTGGAACGAACTGTCATGGTAATTCTATTTCTTGCTTCTCTCTCTTTCTTGCTTCTGTCTCTGTTCCAGGCTCCTATCATTCCCATCGTGTTCTCCTCCTACAGTAACTTCTATCTACGGAAAGAAAAGCAGTTCAACTCAGGTACAGATGTTTGTAGTTCATATTGAAAAGGGGTTATCCAGCTACTCTTGACGTTAATGGCTCATGATATTATTTATCGAAAGAAGTTGTCCTTTGCTTCCATGCAGACACGATGATGAGGGTTGTTGTGATGATATTGATGTTTATGCTATGCTATGCTCTAACAAGGGACCATCACACTGAAGATCCTTCCGAAGATTGAGACGAAGGGCATGACGTCAGACGACGTGGCCGACCTCTCCGACAAGTCCTACGACCTCATGCGCTCCGTCTTCCTAGACATCTCTGGCTCTGCCCCCGTAACCCAGAGCAACGGGCCCTCCTTGCACCACTAAACATGAACAACCTCCCTCCTCATTTTCCTGTCCAAGACACCAAACTCTTCCCCCCCCCCCCCCCCTCTTCTCTCCCCTCCACATAGTCCCAGCTCCCTACCTTCCTACTTACAAATTAAGTCAAATATATTGGCACCCTCGCACTTTACAATGGCGCAGAATGTTCTGTTTTCAAAACTGGTTAAATGGCTGTCTTACCCTTAAGGCACCTGCAACTTACCACGGGTGAGAGAAATGACACCCCCCCCCCCCCCCCCCTCTTCTCTCCCCTCCACATAGTCCCAGCTCCCTACCTTCCTACTTACAAATTAAGTCAAATATATTGGCACCCTCGCACTTTACAATGGCGCAGAATGTTCTGTTTTCAAAACTGGTTAAATGGCTGTCTTACCCTTAAGGCACCTGCAACTTACCACGGGTGAGAGAAATGACACCGAAACAAGACAATTGCTTCCAACCAACCAAATTAATTTTTAATAATTTAGTTCAGGCAATCTTTTTTTTACTTTTGAGGTGAAAAATCTCAATTTTAGAAGAAAAATGTATTGGTCCTGTGCAGTTGTAAATCAAACAAATACATGTGTTTACACCAAATGTTTTGAAAATGTCAACTTACCATAAAAGACATAGTGAATCGTGCAAGGGTGCCAATATATTTGAGTGTATCTCTACCAGGACAGAACGCACACACCGGGTCTACGTCATGAACTCTTCTCTGTTTTCTGATGTGTTGGCCTGGTCCAGGTTGGTTCCTGGTCTGACCCAGCCTAGTACATTCCAGCCCTGACCTCTCACTGCAGCAGCTCTGTTTGATCTGCAGGTTAGAATGGTATGGATGTGATGTGGGTTCATCATGCATTCCTTTTGGATAGCTCTGTTGTTCACCATTTGTTTTGTTTATCTGTTTTTAAGTGGCTTTATGGTTGTCTGATTTTATGGCAGTAGTTGTGCTTTCGCTTGTTTCCCTCTCCCTTCCTCCGGCTTGACTTTAGATTTTCGTAAATGTCGCCAGTGGATATTTATACCTTCTTCTGGTGCTGCCTAACCTTTTTTCTTAATGCGCTCTCAGACACGCACAACACACAACCACCCTGCTTTAACATGCACACACAACAGTTCCCCCTGCTCAACACCACATCCCACCCAACCCCAGTGTACCCTCCCCTGTTCTGCATTCCAGCCTATTGTCTCTGTGAAGAAGAGGGGGACCATGGGGTCTGGGGGACCAGGGGGAGGTGGAGGGCAACAGAGGAACGAGATGAGATCAACAGTAGTAGACTTAGGGACTTGTTCCTTATCTGTGTCTCAGTGGAATCCACTCTATATTGTTACTTACTTACATACATACCAACCACACTGGCTTCTCAACCACCTTATCACAATAGCTCAATGATATACTGTACCATGCCTGATATACTGTTCCATGATATACTGTACCATGCCTGATATACTGTACCATGATATACTGTACCATGCCTGATATACTGTACCATGATATACTGTACCATGCCTGATATACTGTACCATGATATAATGTACCATGCCTGATATACTGTACCATGCCTTATATACGGTACCATGATATAATGTACCATGCCTTATATACGGTACCATGATATAATGTACCATGCCTTATATACGGTACCATGATATAATGTACCATGCCTGATATACTGTACCATGCCTTATATACGGTACCATGATATACTGTACCATGCATGATATGTACCATGATATACTGTACCATGATATACTGTACCATGCCTGATATACTGTACCATGNTGATATACTGTACCATGCCTTATATACGGTACCATGATATACTGTACCATGATATAATGTACCATGCCTGATATACTGTACCATGCCTGATATACTGTACCATGATATACTGTACCATGCCTGATATACTGTACCATGATATACTGTACCATGATATACTGTACCATGCCTGATATACTGTACCATGATATACAGTACCATGCCTGATATACTGTACCACGCCAAACAACAAGGGATACAACGAAGACAAGAACCATCCTCAGTGAATTCTTGGACTTTACTGGACTTATCAGTTTCCAAACGTTGTGCATTTTTGGTGTACTACACAGATTTTCTTCATTCTTATTTTCTATCCGCCTAAGAAATAACCTGCATGTAACATTGAGCGAAGTGTTGTTTTTTCAGCTGTGTTCTATATTTCTCTTTATTTATATCTACATCGTATGGTCTTGTGTTAATTTTTTTAATGTGACTTTTATGTCTTAAAGTTCTGTTCTTCGTGCATGGAGAACCTATTTAAGATGTATAAAAGGTGATTTTTAAGAAGTGCGATGTCCAACTGTTCAATCTAAACTGCTCCAAAGTGTAAGAGTTCTAGGATGTATTCATTACATCTTGCAACGGATACTGTTTTAAGAGCCAAACAAAGCAAATGGAGCAAACTGAATGAAACGGAGGGACCTACTTGAATTTGTCTAATAGGAACTCTGGTTTTTGTTGGAAAAAGTGTGCTAGTGCTTTAACAGTAACACATTGGGAAGTGATCTAGATGTAACACGGGTACAGTACAAAGTGTTCTATTGAGGGCGGTGTTTTAAATGTAACACAGTGATCTGTTAGTGATTGATCGGTTTTACGGTTTCCAATGGAAAGTCTGGAGTCCTTGCTGCACTGCGGAGACGATGGTATCGTGATGATATCAGGAGTCTGATCATCTGATCTTGTTTGATGTGGTTAAGTTCTGTTTTAATGTTAATCTTGAGTTTTTACTAACTACTTATAAACCCTGCTTGTCCCAGCCTACACCCCAAAAACACATCTCAGAAGAGGTGAATCAAATTCTCCTCAAACTGAACACCAACCTGTATTTTGGTAACCATCATGATAGCAGTCCCCATAGTTATGTTACATAAACCCTAATATGTTGTACAATTCCCCCCCCCCCNCCCCCCCCAGTAAATTATCAATTGCTAAAACAATCGCTGCATTTTAACAGCACAGTAACATTTATTAGCTAAGTCTTGTGCATTCTTTGCCTGGCCAAATGTTCCTTATTGTTACATGGTAATAACTATACTGAACAAAAATATAAATGCAACATGCAACAATTTTAAAGATTTTACTTAATTACAGTTCATAGAAGGAAATCAGGAAATAAAATCATTAGGCACTAATTTATGGCTTTCACATGACTGGGCAGGGGCACAGCCAGTTGTGAGCCAGTTGTACATACTGCCAAATTCTCTAAATCGACATTAGAGGTGGCTTATGGTGGAGAAATGAACATTCAATTCCCTGGCAAGAGCTGTTGGATGTTCCTGCAGTCAGCATGCTAATTGCATGTTTCCTCATCTTGACACATCTGTGGTATCGTGTTGTGACAACTGCACATTTTAGTGGCCTTTTATTGTCCTCAGCACAAGGTGTACATGTGTAATGATCATGCTGTTTAATTAGCTTCTTGATATGCCACACCTGTCACGTGGACAAATTACCTTGACAATTTAGAAATGCTCACTAATAGGGATGTAAACAAATTTGTGCTCAAAATTTGAGAGACAAGCTTTTTGTGCCAATGGAACATTTCTGGGATATTTTATTTCAGTTCATGACACATGGGACCAACACTTTGCATGTTACATTTTATATTTTTGTTCAGTAAAGAAGGGCTGCTGTCAGAGTGGTTACCTTGGCTTTATACTTGATAAACTGGTGCTTTTCCTAATTATAGGGGAATGGGGAAGAGGAGGGATACACGCATAGATGTCTATCAATACATACTGTGGTTTTCTGATCAATTATGATACCCAAAACAGAACTGAGAATATTACATTTTGTTTTTATCGATGGATGGTGTATGATATGTAGAACTCTGACTGTGGGGAAAAGGCGTGGTCTATTTTTAAAGGAAGCGAGGAATTGGCTGAACATTTTTGGCCTTGTATTCAAGGTAGTAATAATCAAAGTTGGGATTGAAGTTCGTAAACTTGTGAGAGGTTTTATATTCTGTAATTAGTAGACAGATGACTGGAGTGACTGAAATACTTTTAATGTATGGCAACGCAGCTTCTTATAATTTGTATCCAGATCTTGACATTTTTAATATTCACTGCCTTTACATTACAGTTGGCTAAAATGACATCGCTTGAAGCTTTTTGCCTGTCAAAAACACCGGTCTGAGAATGTATTTCAGGATTATTTGTGTACTACTTATTGCATTTAACTCTTTTTATTTTTCAATCTTTTTTAAATTTTAAGTATAACTTATTTCAATGGAATGTTGTTTTGCATACAGTTGGTTTCTGACACAAAGAAATGTCAATGATTCATTGTTTTTATTTAAAATGAAGGTAAAGTAATTGAACACTTAATTTTATCTCCAGCATTTTTCTTTGTTGTGCACCCAAACTTTCTGAGGAACATGGTTGAGGGTCAATCAATTTAAATTCAGTCAATCCAAAAAACATCTACTTCAATTATCCTCAGTGCTTCTCTGAAACATGTTTAATTAGAATTTCAGTTTACTTCCTGAATTGACTGAATTGATTAACTCCAACCCTGTTGAGCCGCTTATGCTGTAGAAGTGAAAACATCTATGCTTTGTCTGGTAATAACCCTGTATACGAGGCCTCTTCATAGTCGATTGGCTACAGTAGCTTTACCGGCACCTGCTGGGCTTTTGGCTTACTTGGTTCTGAGGAGTAAATCAACTCAAGGCTCGTCCTTGAAGGCCAGTACCACCATGTAAGGAATATACAAACGCCAGTCGGTCTGAAGATATCAAATACATCTGTGACATTCATTTTTGTTAATAGAAGTATATATTAACAATAGTAAGCCTTTCATGGTTGTTATCTTAATGCAGTGGTGTCTTTTTAAAAATCTTACAGAGGTTTGAATGTTCATCAAAGATGCTACCAAATTGGTTTCAACCAAATGTATACTGTCATTGATTTTTAGACAATGGTCAATAGTTAGCCTATTAATCTTTTTATGATTATTTTCATGATGTTTTGTAGCTTAACTTTCTAGTGTGTCAGCTAAAAGCGTCATTGACTCAATGACGATCATATGTTAACTCAACAGGCTCTGCAGCACTACTTTGGAGAGCCTGGTTGGTTGATCTGGCTGTTTACAAAATTATTTAAGATTTTAAAGTATTCTAAATATGAATAAAGCACTTTTCATGTTGAGTTTGTGGTTATATTTAAAAAGAAAAAATCTTATCAAAATATTCTATGAATTTCACCAAAGCAATTAAAGTGTAATCTGTTGGCTTTAGATGACTATGACGCATTGAGCTGGCCAAGGCGTCTTGTCTTATGACATCCTGCTGAGCTGTCTGTGTGGCCTAGACGTACACACACGACAACAGAAGCCCATTGTAGTGTTTCTTGATTAAACATGTTTGATGAATTCTTTGGAAAATAATAAATGTCATTTTTATTTCTTAAGGAGCTGTTGTAGTGCTTTATTGCTGTGTGTTTCCTAGCCGTGGAGACCCAGGCTTTGCAGATGGGATTTGGACCACGCATGACTGTTTCTTAACTCTCCATAGAATTGAAATCGGCAACTAGTAATGTGTTCAAATGAGATCTCTTGTTCTTCCACGTGGAGCGCAAACAAATCCTCTACCAGACATTTTTGATTTAATCAATTTTATTACAAAAGGTTACAAAACAAGGTAAAAAAAATCTGTCTATTGTAGCTCTATGAAATAAGCACAAGGAATTCTAACTTAAATACATAAATACAGATGTCCATGCGAACCCCACCATGGGGGCTCTGACAGTGGACTGATGTGAACCTAAAACATGGAAACCAGATACTTCAGAGTGAAATTGGCAGTTTGAACTTTGACTCTCAGGTAATGTGCTAATGAGAGAATGAGGCCCCTGTAACCGTCACAGGTGGTGATGCTATATGCTCTTCTATGTCTCCGTAATACAGCAATAACATGAAATTATGCTGTTGGGAGTGAAGGAAAGGGACACGTAAATGGGTTGTATGTGTCACTGACATATAGCACATGACAGGGTTGCCCATCATAGAGCTAGTGTTTGAGTTAGCCTTTGGGCTGGTATAGGAACAGGAATACACAAACACTGAATAGGCCTATGTTCTACTAATGTTCTTCCTCATCCTCCCATATCGCTGGGCTGGGGCATTCATTCCTACTGTTATTGTTGTGGACTCAGACTTGTGTGGAGATATCTGGTTGGTGAGGGTGACCCAGTCCTGTTGTTTCTAATTCTCTTGGCAGGAACCTTTAGCAACAAAGGAGAAATCAATGTTACTATCCATAGTCAACCAAATCACTTCACATCCACTTCAAGCCATTATATGGCCACTTTGTACTGTCCAACAAGAGGAGTACAATGAAAAAAACGTTTTAAACTTTGTCTTTATCCACTCACAGGTTCCGAGGCGTTCCTCGAGGAAGCCAACCTGTTCGCTGAGCGAGTCGATGCGATCCAGCTGCTGGAAGGAGTGGGACAGGAAGCTGGTTCTCTCAGACACGCCCTCGTCCAGCGACATGGGGAACAGACTGGTGAAAGGGGCCAGGACCAACTGGAGCTTCTGGAGAGGTGAAAAGGGAAGGAGAGAGAGGAGATGGAGAGAGAGAGGAGATGGGGAGAGAAGAGGGAGGCAGGAGAGAGGAGAAAGAAGGGAAGAGGGAGAGAAGGGCAGTGGCAAGGAGAAAAGATGAAGTGGTTTAGTGTATGTGACTAACACAACAACAGAGAGGATGACAGCAATACAGAGAAATCAACTCATTTATTTTCCTATTGGCAACAAATCCCAACACAATCCGTCTCGCCATCACAGCGGTCGCTGTAATGTGAAAGTACTGCTATATTATACGGATCCTCCCACTTCAGCTGCCTGCATCTCCTCATTCACTTTTACTGTAATCCACCGAGCATTAACGACATGACAAAAAAAAACTAAAAAGACGTTTAAAAGGTCACTATGACAGTCTGGCATTTCAAAGGATGCTGGGTTTTGTGAGTGCGTGTGTTCTCTGTTGGTTAACAAAGTTCATGATTACATCATGAGTGGTATTTGATAATACACCAGCGTAACAGTCTAACGTGTGTCTGCCTGGCGCTGGCTCAGAGTGGGTGGGAGATGCTAGAGGGGTACTGGTAAGGGTTTAAGGGGGACTTTACAAGGATAGGGAGGGAGAGGGAATGTACGCCTGTTTGAGAGAGCGTGTGAATGTGTGTGTACACGTCTTCCTACTTTATCAGGACCACAATCTCCTGACAAGTCACTAGAATGTTCTGACAAGGTAGGAAAATATATATATATATTTTTTAAATGTCCTGAATTTGTTAAAATGCTATTTTTGGCTTAAAGGTTAGGTTTAGTGTTTGAGGTTAAGGTTATGTTTAGAGTTTGGGGTTAGGGAAAATAGAATTTTGAATGGGAATACATTTTTACTCCCCAGAAAGTCCTGAAAATTCCCCAAAACAAAGCTGTGTATGCATGTGATGGTAGAGCAGTTGTACCTGCTCCAGCAGCTCTACTCTGTTCTTCAGGCTCTGGACCTCCTCTGTGACGTTCTCAGTCAGCCCATACCCTCCACCTGTAGACAACACACACAATCACACTGTGGATCACCAGTATTTAAGACACCCTCTATCTGCACAATGGGGTTGTGTATAGGGAGAAATAGTTTTCAAAAAGTTGAGGTACTACCTGACCAGCTTCAATAAGAACATAGATTTTTATTTTCTGTTGCAAAACATTTTGCTACAGTGAACCCTACTGAATATGACAGTAGGGTTAGTTTACAAAAATTTGGGGACAGATCAAATCAAATGTTATGCATCGAATACAACAGGTGTAGTAGACCTTACAGTGAAATGCTTACTTACAAGCCCTTAACCAACAATGCTTTAAGAAGTTAAGAAAAAAAAGTGTTAGGTAAAAAAATAGATAAGTAAAAAATTGAAAATAAAGTAAAAAATAATTAAACAGCAGCAGTAAAATAACAATAGCGAGGCTATATACAGGGGGTACCGGTACAGAGTCAATGTGCGGGGGCACTGGTTTGTCGAGGTAATATGTACATGTAGGTAGAGTTAAAGTGACTATGCATAGATTATAAACAGAGAGTAGCAACAGCATAAAAGAGGGGTCAGGGTAGCCATTTGATTAGCTGTTCAGGAGTCTTATGGCTTGGGGGTAGAAGCTGTTAAGAAGCCTTTTGGATCTAGACTTGGTGCTCCGGTACCGCTTGCCGTGCGGTAGCAGAGAGAACAGTCCACGACTAGGGTGGCTAGAGTCTTTGACAATTTTTAGAGTGGAACGGGTGGGAGAGAGTGCGGTTAATCCTTCCAATTCTATCTAAAGCTTAGACTTGTGACATGTCTTCGAGATAGATAATGACTTCAGCATCTTACTCCGATCCTGCTCCAGAGTGATTCATATGCAGACAGGGGGCCTCAGTCTCAGAGCTATGAAACAAATGGGAAGAGAACCACAAGCTGGCTGGGGAATTCAGTGCTAGGGGTGAAGGCGGTAAAAAATCCATAACTTAAGACTGCAAAAGGGGCCGAGGATATGGGGAAATGACACACGCACACACCATGTAACTGGAAGAGAGGGCACTATGAATAAGACACACAGTCCATCATAGCTAAACATGTTGTCCTGTATCAGTTACAAGACAAGGAGGGGTGAACTAAGTTGGCCTGAGTCCCAACCAGCCACCAAGTGTCCCCCTGCTCACCATGACAGGTCCCCAGAGCTATGGGCTCAGAGCTGGGTACAAACCCCACGTCTCCCCCGGTCAGCCACGGAGCTAAGGCTGAGAACAGCTCAATCTCTCCCAGATGTGGACTATTGGGACAAGAGTCGAAAGGGAGGAGGGGGTGGGAGGGAGGTGGGGGGGGGCGACCCCCAGCAGATGAAGTTGATGAAACTGGAATGAGAACGCAAGTTCCGGCCAAGAAGAGAGACCGAGAAGGAAGAAAAAAGATGGAGGGATTCAGACGAGAGCTATTAAGGTCTGAGCAGGGCATTTATCTTCATCAACATCATACCTCAGCCTGGATATAACAGGGCCATTAACCAAGACAATACTGCTGCTGATGTTAATGCTGCAGCAGCCTGCTGGCCTTGCACTTTGTTGGCCAGGAGAACAGAACTATACTGAGCCTGCACATATTCCTCCTGCGTCACCTTCACCAAGTACAATCTGTCATATGTTTTTTTACTGCTGTTTTTCTCTCTTTGTGTATTTTAGTGTGTAAGACAATCTATCCTGTATATCTCTATCTAGACAGACAGACATAAGGTAGAGGAAATGATTATGTTAGAGGAAATTATTCATTTTTTTATGTGTGTACAGTACTGTACTGTGTGCTCATCGTACTACAGTTTACTGGCTAACACAGTCTGAGAGAAATGGGAATTTCTTTGGGCTCCATCCAGCCACTTCTAGACAGGGGAGGTTATTTTAGCCTGTTGCTAAGTTACACCAAACACAGCACATCTATGGGAGCTGTTTTTTTCCTTTTCTTCAGTGATATGCAGCAGTTTAGAGAATAGCTTGAGTGTGTGAAAGTGTGGGAGAGGAGGATGTTTCACTGGATACTAAAGAAACGTTTTGGAATGGTAAGAAGTTTTCCTATATTAAAGATGGGGAAGAAAGGTCTACATCAGGGATGGGCAACTGCCCCCCACCTGTGATATGCAACTTTTCAGGGAAGCTAGAAACCAATATACACAGCCAGTTAGAAAAGCCAAGGCTAGCTTTTTCAAGCAGAAATTTGCTTCCTGCAACACAAACTCAAAAAAGTTCTGGGACACTGTAAAGTCCATGGAGAATAAGAGCACCTCCTCCCAGCTGCCCACTGCACTGATGACAGGAAACACTGTCACCACCGATAAATCCACTATAATTGAGAATTTCAATAAATATTTTTCTACGGCTGGCCATGCTTTCCACCTGGCTACCCCTACCCCGGTCAACAGCACTGCACACCCCACAGCAACT
Source organism: Salvelinus sp. IW2-2015 (assembly GCF_002910315.2). Lineage (NCBI taxonomy): Eukaryota > Metazoa > Chordata > Actinopteri > Salmoniformes > Salmonidae > Salvelinus > Salvelinus sp. IW2-2015. Next base: position 31,282,008 of record NC_036842.1, read on the forward strand.
CGCCCAAGCCTTCCCCATTTCTCCTTCTCCCAAATCCAGTCAGCTGATGTTCTGAAAGAGCTGCAAAATATGGACCCCTACAAATCAGCCGGGCTAGATAATCTGGACCCTTTCTTTCTAAAATTATCTGCCGAAATTGTTGCAACCCCTATTACTAGCCTGTTCAACCTCTCTTTTGTGTCGTCTGAGATTCCCAAAGATTGGAAAGCAGCTGCAGTCTTCCCCCTCTTCAAAGGGGGGGACACTCTTGACCCAAACTGCTACAGACCTATATCTATCCTACCCTSCCTTTCTAAGGTCTTCGAAAGCCAAATCAACAAACAGATTACCAACTATTTCGAATCCCACCATACCTTATCCGCTATGCAATCTGGTTTCAGAGCTGGTCATGGGTGCACCTCAGCCACGCTCAAGGTCCTAAACGATATCCTAACCGCCATCGATAAGAAACAATACTGTGCAGCCGTATTCATTGACCTGGCCAAGGCTCTGTCAATCACCACATCCATATCGGCAGACTCGATAGCCTTGGTTTCTCAAATGATTGCCTCGCCTGGTTCACCAACTACTTCTCTGATAGAGTTCAGTGTGTCAAATCGGAGGGCCTGTTGTCCGGGCCTCTGGCAGTCTCTATGGGGGTGCCACAGGGTTAAATTCTTGGACCGACTCTCTTCTCTATACATCAATGATGTCGCTCTTGCTGCTGGTGAGTCTCTGATCCACCTCTACGCAGACGACACCATTTTGTATACTTCTGGCCCTTCTTTGGACACTGTTAACAACCCTCCAGACGAGCTTCAATGCCATACAACTCTCCTTCCGTGGCCTCCAATGATCTTAAATACAAGTAAAACTAAATGCATGCTCTTCAACCGATCGCTGCCTGCACCTGCTGCCCATCCAACATCACTACTCTGGACGGTTCTGACTTAGAATATGTGGACAACTACAAATACCTAGGTGTCTGGTTAGACTGTAAACTCTCCTTCCAGACTCACATCAAACATCTCCAATCCAAAGTTAAATCTAGAATTGGCTTCCTATTTCACAACAAAGCATCCTTCACTCATGCTGCCAAACATACCCTTGTAAAACTGACCATCCTACCGATCCTCGACTTCGGCGATGTCATTTACAAAATAGCCTCCAATACCCCTACTCAATAAATTGGATGCAGTCTATCACAGTGCCATCCGTTTTGTCACCAAACCCCCATATACTACCCACCACTGCGACCTGTACACTCTCGTTTGCTGGCCCGCGCTTCATACTCGTCGCCAAACCCACTGGTCCAGGTCATCTAACAGTCTCTGCTAGGTAAAGTCCCCCCTTATCTCAGCTGCTGGTCACCATAGCAGCACCCACCTGTAGCACGCGCTCCAGCAGGTATATCTCTGGTCACCCCAAAACCAATTCTTCCTTTGGCCGCCTCTCCTTCCAGTTCTCTGCTGCCAATGACTGGAATGAACTACAAAAATCTCTGAAACTGGAAACACTTATCTCCCTCACTAGCTTTAAGCACCAGCTGTCAGAGCAGCTCACAGATTACTGCACCTGTACATAGCCCATCTATAATTTAGCCCAAACAACTACCTCTCCCCCTACTGTATTTATTTATTTATTTAGCTCCTTTGCACCCCATTATTTCTATCTCTACTTTGCACATTATTCCACTGCAAATCTACCATTCCAGTGTTTTACTTGCTATATTGTATTTACTTCGCCACCATGGCATTTTTTTTGCCTTTACCTCCCTTATCTCACCTCATTTTCTCACATTGTATATACTTATTTTTTTTCCTACTGTATTATTGACTGTATGTTTGTTTTACTCCATGTGTAACTCTGTGTTGTTTATGTGTCGAACTGCTTTGCTTTATCTTTGGCCAGGTCGCAATTGTAAATGATAATTTGTTCTCAACTTGCCTACCTGGTTTAATAAGGTGAAATAAAAAATAGTTACAATAGTAGAACAACATTTAGCTTAGAGCACCTGGCCCCAAAAGCCAGGGGCTGGCTCTGACTGCATGTGTGGGTATGGAATGTGACCCACGAGCCACTGCGGCCCCTCATCATGAGTTACGATTTATTGTGGCCTCCACCCCATCAAAGCTGCCATCCCTGGTCTACATCAAACAGCCAGCTGATGTTTAAACAGTGGTTATCAGCATGGTTCATCAGGTCATACCATACTGTACATGACCACAACTGTTGGTTGCTGACCGCAGTTGGTCTATCAACGTTGTTTATACTGGTTATCAGTGTGGTCCATCTGGTCATAACATACACCACCACACCTTGTTGGTTATTGACTGCATGCGGTCCACTTTGCAGTCTGTACCAGTCTCAGTGCATTATTACTCACGTACGAGTAGAGTTTGGCATAGCGCGTACCAAAAGTAATAATGGACCAAGAGCCTGGCTGTGGTCTTGTCTGTCCTCTTCTTCACTCCCATTGGAGGCTTTGCTGAAACACACGTACAACACAACACACACGCGCGTGCACACACACAACAAACACACACGCGCGTGCACACACACACACACACACAACACACACACACACACACACACACACACACACACACACACACACACAACACACACACACACACCACACACACACATAGCACACATGTACGTGCACACAACACGCTTGCACACACACATACATAGCACCCATGCACACGCACACACGCGATTGATTATCATGTCTGCGGATAAGGAGAATGGTGGAGGTGTACCTGTATCACTGGAGGGGGGTCTGTGATCGTTTGCTGCTTCTTGACTGGGGTGGGTGGAAGAGGCAGGAGGAGGAGGAAGGTTCTCACAGGAGTGTGTGTCTCCTGCCAGCCTGTAGCCCTCTCTACACACACAGTGGTAGCTGCCTGCCATGTTCACACACTGATGAGAACAGGGCTGCTGCTCACTGCACTCATCCACATCTGACAGAGAGAGGGAGGAGAGACTGGGTGTCACTGATATTGTTAGGGTTAGAATTACGTCAAGGGTTAGTAGCTAGGGTTAGGTTTAAGGTTAGGTTTTTGGGTTAACATAAAGGTAAGAGTACAGGTTAGGGAAAATAGGATTTTGAATGGGACTGAATTGTACAGCTATCCACTAGGTTAGCTGTACAATACTGTGTGTGTGTACCTGTTTGGCAGTGGCGACCCATCCATCCCAGAGGACAGGCGCAGTGGTTGGGTCTTAAACATGTTCCTCCGTTCACACAGGACTGGCCACACACCGCTGGAGAGGACAGAGAGAAATAATCAAAAATGAACATGCACACATACGGGATGCTAGGAGAGTGTAAACCCTTATTACCTTGGTTACAGTTGTGTGAGTGGAGTCGTCGCCAACCCGGGCAGCATTCTGGGTAAGAGTGTGAGACTGGCACTGCTCTGGTCACCTGACGGTACGCCACCCTGTACACTGTCCTGGAGAAACACACAACAGAAAGTTACAGCTAGGTCAGACAAGGTCTTTCCTGCCCACACAGAGCCACTTAAATAGGTTTGAGTAATGATTCTGAGAAACACTGTGTGCGTGCAGAGCTCCTAGAGTTTTCTCCACACAGGTATATTAGGCTGGACCATGGACCAATGGTTACCAAGTGTGTGTGACAAGAGGGGGAGGATGTGGAAAGGATGGCAGGGGGTGAGGTTGACACCAAGCCAGTTCTGGGTTCTGTTTCACTGAAATCTGCTGAAATGTTTCCTGGCATTGTCCTCAGTGAGAGAGAAAAAGGGAAAGAGAAAAATAGCCTCACGAAAGATGTCTCACAAATTAATCAATAACATCAGTCTCATGGTGGGAAGAAAAGTTTATAATTATAGTTGTCGGCTGGGAGCAATCTGCCGCGGAGAGAGAGAGCGAGAGTGAGAGAGAGAGATGAAGGAGGGAAAGAATGAAAGAGTGCGTAAGCACAGAGGGAGAGGTTGTCCAAGATAAACACAGCAGTGGTCTCTGTGGGCTGGCTGTTCATTTCCCGTAGTTACAAATTGCTTGATATTTATATTCCACCAAAATATGTACCGCCATGACCCACTTCTGTGTATGAGTATGATATGAAAGAGAGACCTAGAGAGAGGGGGGAGAAAGAGGGAGTGAGCCAGAGAGACATGGAGGCGGGGGGGGGGTAGAGAGAGATGAACAGAGAAAGCGAGACAACAGAGGGGACAGCGGTGGCGAGGACAGAGGTAGAGAGGACAGCGGTGGTGAGGACAGCGGCAGGTCTTCTGCTGGAGGTCTGTCAAAACATATCAGGAGCTGTCTACCTTCTTTAGAGTGTAGCCCAGCTAACAAATAAACATTGTAGAACATTGTATAAACTCACCTTAACATCTTCTGTGTCAGAGATGAATGTATTACATGAGGTTGGCTGAGGTCAGACTGTATAGACAATGCTAAATATGTGGTCCTCTGTAGCTCAGTTGGTAGAGCATGGCTCTCGCAATGCCAGGATGGTGGGTTCGATTCCCCAAAATAAAAAAATGTACGCATGACTAAGTCGCATGACTTAAGTCTGCCAAACCTACACTCGATCCCTCCGATGTCAACAACTACAGACCAGTATCCCTTCTTTCTTTTCTCTCCAAAACTCTTGAACGTGCCGTCCTTGGCCAGCTCTCCTGCTATCTCTCTCAGAATGACCTTCTTGATCCAAATCAGTCAGGTTTCAAGACTAGTCATTCAACTGAGACTGCTCTTCTCTGTGTCACGGAAGCGCTCCGCACTGCTAAAGCTAACTCTCTCTCCTCTGCTCTCATCCTTCTAGACCTATCGGCTGCCTTTGTTACTCAAAAGATTACCACAATTTGCAGATAGCCTGTTTGCTATTGTAAAGGTGTAAGAAATTATAGCTAGCTCAGTTACATACTGCAGAGTCGGGCTAGCCATGATCTAACTAGTAACTTAGGCTGGTAGTTGATTTTAAAAGGTACAGTTATGATAATGGGGATTTGTAATGTAGATTGAGATTGGACAAAAATGTGGGTAATTGGATGCATAGACTGTCTTATTTTTGCATAGGGTCAATTAACATGAAAATAAATGGAGAGAGACTTATTTTTAAAGAAGCACAAACAGGCAGATCAGGTGCAAACAGACCCCAGCCCTTGCATCACCACCAGACCCCAGAGCAGCTCCCTACCTGAGGCTAGTCAGAGTCAGTGTGGTCAGACTTCACAAGGACCCAGTCTACCACCACCAGGTCAAAGCATCTACAAGGCAGTCAGTCACATGCCCAGTTCAGAATTTAAGTTAAGCTTCAGCTTGTAATAGATGATTGTCAGATTAAGCCTCACTTTAAAATGTTGGTTGTTGATTCATGTGTGTTCTTGTTTTGATGGCTGTGGCATTTTTATTGTTATTATACACTAATGGTTCTTGTGTTGTTTTAATGTAATAGATGTATCAAGGGATGACACAGAGACCTCTGGCTCTGAGCAAGACAGTGAGCCAGAGCTGCCAGGAGATGTCATCGAGCCCCTCCCAACTGCATCAAGCACCAGATATGCTTTTCTAAAAGGACCCATTGGTAGGCCATGCCTATACGTTAAACTACACATTTTAGTTAGCAGCTGTTAGTATCTAATCTTGTGGATCCCTTAATTATACATTTCCATGGAGATATGACACATTATTTAACGTGTATTTCAGACATTTCAAGATTGGGCTCCCTGCCTGTGCCATTAAACCCCTACAACTCATCCAGAAGCCGCAGCCCGTCTGGTGTTCAACCTTCCCAAGTTCTCTCACGTCACCCGCTCCTCCGCTCTCTCACTGGCTTCCAGTTGAAGCTCGCATCCGCTACAAGACCATGGTGCTTGCCTACGGAGCTGTGAGGGGAACGGCACCTCCGTACCTTCAGGCTCTGATCAGGCCCTACACCCAAACAAGGGCACTGCGTTCATCCACCTCTGGCCTGCTCGCCTCCCACCTCTGAGGAAGTACAGCTCCCGCTCAGCCAGTCAAAACTGTTCGCTGCTCCTGCACCCCAATGGTGGAACAAACTCCCCCACGACGCCAGGTCAGCGGAGTCAATCAACCCTTCCGGAGACACCTGAAACACCACCTCTTTAAGGAATACCTAGGATAGGATAACAGTAATCCTTCTAACCCCCCCCCCCCCCCCCTTA
>NC_036842.1:31288175-31459836 GCF_002910315.2 Salvelinus sp. IW2-2015
CAGATCCAGAGAAGAGGTTACCCTCCTGTACAAGCCGTGTTTTGAAACGATTTCCCAGAATCAGCATGTACAAGGAAACAGGGCTTTTCAAAACAGCCCTCGTATAAGGACAATTCATGGCTGAATATTCTGTAAGTCAAAGATTCTACTATTTTCACCTGTAGGAACATTTTCTCTGCCCAATACACCTGAATCTGGCTTCACATCACAGTCAGGTTTTGTAACTGGAAAAGGCGCAGTTTAAAGATTCTGGGTTTAAAGATTCTACATAAAGAGTTAGATGCACTATTGTAAAGTGGTTGTTCCACTGGATATCATAAGGTGAATGCACCAACTTGTAAGTCGCTCTGGATAAGAGCGTCTGCTAAATGACTTAAATGTAAATGTAAAATGCTAAATGGCATATATTAAATATGGTACAGCTGGAAACAGACAGGATGAAGGTCCCTGCTTGTGTCGTTAATAAATTATGTCCTGTTTAGGCAGTAATATATGGACCTTGTGGTGTCATTAGCATGGTATTATGGGTGTGCTGACATGGCCATAATCGTATCTGTAAATAGACAGTTGATAGTTGGATCGGATGATACTCGCGATCGGGAAAAAAATGTAATGTTTTAATATGCCTAAGTAGATATTGGCAAAATAGCTCCCTCCCTGCACGTTTCCAGACCAAACAAGCTGCAGATGAGGAGCCGTGGAGGGCGCTGTGTCCTCAACTTGTAGCGGGCAGTTTGCTATCAATCAGAATCTTTGTTCCCAAACTTTCCCTTCTTTTTAGATATTATGCACATTGATAGCTTGATAGCAAACATCCTTGCCATTTGATTCATCATAGTTGCAGGCTAACAAGAGGCAGCAGCAATGTTCCCTCTCATTTTTTGGGGCACTGAGCAAATTTTAGTTCTTGTGACCGGAAACTTGAATGCGAGTTTAAGGTGAACAGTGAGGCTGTACCCTTACAGTTTTAGACAGTAGCCAATAAGCTATTTTCACGTGGTAATAGCTTTTGATTTCTATGATATAGTCTACAGTAGCCTGTACGTAGTGTTCAATGCAGGCTTACATTGCATGAGACTTATAAAAACGTTTTTACATTATGCAGGGCTTGACATTAGTTAATTATTTTTTACTTGGTCTGTAACACTATGGGCCAAATAGGTGACTGTAAATTGCATTGTATTGTCTATAATGCAAGAAACCACTTTACAATATACAATGTTTTATTATTACCATACAGAGAATTAGACAATGTAGACTACCCCTCAGACTTGAATATGCTAATAGGCAATCTCAAAATACAACACTGCCCCTTTAATTAAGACATAAGCTTTTTACCTGACTGACTTTTTAAAGACAGCTTGAAATGTAGCCTACAGATTTTGCTCTTGTAGGAAGCAGTAACTCCCCATTGCTGACCTATACGTATCTATAACCTGGCTAATAACTCGCTAACTAGCAAAGAATATCAACAAATGTGCACAAGCGTGGCTCTGTGCTCTGATCTGAACTGATCTGAAAAGCACATTCACTTTCAGGTGATTGAAAGACTGCTCATGGGCTACCCAGCCAATAGAATTCTACCCCGGTGCGCTCTGGCTCTGCCTACAAAAAAAATCACAGACTCAATCTTGCAAAGTTACATTTGGTTTGGAATGTTGCATTGAAAAGGGGATGATGTAATGTTGATCTATATAGTGCAAACTAATTGGGCTAACTCAGTGAAGTTCAATCTCTTGCATCTCTGCGCAGCCTGGCATTTCTTCTAGAGGTCGACCGATTAATCGGAGACTGCGTGGCAGGCTGACTACCTGTTATGCGAGTGCAGTAAGGAGCCACGGTAAGGTGCTAGCTAGCATGAAATGTATCTTATAAAAAAACAGTCAATCTTAACAATCACTAGTTAACTACACATGGTTGATGATATTACTAGTTTATCTAGCTTGTCCTGCATTGCATATAATCGATGCGGTGCCTGTTAATTTATCATTGAATCACAGCCAAACGGGTGATTTAACAAGCGCATTCGCGAAAAAAGCACTGTCTTTGCACCAATGTGTACCTAACCATAAACATCAACTCCTTTCTTAAAATCAATACACAAGTATATATTTTTTAAACCTGCATATTTTGTTAATATTGCCTGCTAACATGAATTTCTTTTAACTAGGGAAATTGTGTCACTTCTCTTGCATTCTGTGCAACAGAGTCAGGGTATATGCAGCAGTTTGGGCCGCCTGGCTCGTTGCGAACTGTGTAAAGACCAATTCTTCCTAACAAAGACAGCCAACTTCGCCAAACGGGGGATGATTTAACAAAAGCACATTTGCGAAAAAAGCACAATCGTTGCACGAATGTACCTAACCATAAACATCAATGCCTTTCTTAAAATCAATACACAGAAGTATATATTTTTTAAACCTGCATATTTAGTTGAAAGAAATTCATGTTAGCAGGCAATATTAACTAGGGAAATTGTGTCACTTCTCTTGCGTTCATTGCACGCAGAGTCAGGGTATATGCAACAGTTTGGGCAGCATTTTGGCCCATTCCTCCATGCAGATCTCCTCTAGAGCAGTGATGTTTTGGGGCTGTTGCTGGGCAACACGGACTTTCAACTCCCTCCAAAGATTTTCTATGGGGTTGAGATCTGGAGACTGGCTAGGCCACTCCAGGACCTTGAAATGCTTGTTACGAAGCCACTCCTTCGTTGCACGGGCGGTGTGTTTGGGATCATTGTCATGCTGAAAGACCCAGCCACGTTTCATCTTCAATGCCCTTGCTGATGAAGGAGGTTTTTCACTTCAAATCTCACGATACATGGCCCCATTCATTCTTCCTTTACACGGATACAGTCGTCCTGGTCCCTTTGCAGAAAAACAAGCCCCAAAGCATGATGTTTTCCACCCCATGCTTCACAGTAGGTATGGTGTTCTTTGGATGCAACTCAGCATTCTTTGTCCTCCAACACGACGAGAGTTTTTTACCAAAAAGTTCTATTTTGGTTTCATCTGACATTCTCCCAATCTTCTTCTGGATCATCCAAATGCTCTCTAGCAAACTTCAGACGGGCCTGGAACTGTACTGGCTTAAGCAGGGGGACACGTCTGGCACTGCAGGATTTGAGTCCCTGGCGCGTAGTTGGTACTGATGGTAGGCTTTGTTACTTTGGTCCAGCCTCTGGCAGGTCATTCACTAGTCCCCCCGTGTGGTTCTGGGATTTTGCTCACCGTTCTTGTGATAATTTTGACCCCATGGGGTGTGAGATCTTGCGGTGAGCCCAGATCGAGGGGAGGATTATCAGTGGTCTGTTGTATGTCTTCCATTTCCTAATAAATTGGCTCCACAATTGATGCTTTCAAACCAAGCTGCTTACCTAGGGCAGATTCAGTCTATCCCAGCTTGGTCAGGTCTACAATTGTTTCTGGGTCCTTTGTGACAGCTCTTTGGTCTGGCCATAGTGGAGTTTGGAGTGTGGACTGTTTGAGTGTTGTGAAGGTGTCTTTTTACTAAATGATAACAAGTTCAAACAGGTGCACTAATACAGGTAACGATGAGAGGACAGAGGGCCTCTTAAAGAAGAAGTTACAGGGTCTGTGAGAGACAGAAATCTTGCTTGTTTGTAGGTGACCAAATACTTATTTTCCACCATAATTTGCAAATAAATTCATTAAAAATCCTACAATGTGATTTTCTGGATTTTTCCCCCCTCATTTTGTCTGTCATAGTTGAAGTGTACCTATGATGAAAATTACAGGCCTCTCTCATCTTTTTAAGTGGGAGAACTTGCACAATTGGTGGCTGACTAAATACTTTTTTGCCCCACTGTATGACTTCAAGCCTATCAACTCCCGAGATTAGGCTGGCAATACTAAAGTACACATTAGAACATCCAATAGTCCAAGGTATATGAAATACAAACGGCATAGAGAGAAATAGTCCTATAATAACCACAACCTAAAACTTCTTACCTGGGAATATTGAAGACTCATGTTAAAAGGAACCACCAGCTTTCATATGTTCTCATGTTCTGAGCAAGAAACTTAAACGTTAGCTTTCTTACATGGCACATATTGCACTTTTACTTTCTTCTCCAACATTTTGTTTTTACATTATTTAAACCAAATTGAACATGTTTCATTATTTATTTGAGACTAAATTGATTTTGATGTATTATTTTAAGTTAAAATAAAAGTGTTCATTGTTCATTTAGTATTGTTGTAATTGACATTATTACAAATATATATATAAAAATAAAAATCGGATTTTTTGGTCCTCCAATAATCGGTATCGGTGTTGAAAAATCATAATCGGTCGAGCTCTAATTTCTTCTGGGCGGCAGTCCTGGAGGAGGTGCACAGCCGTGCACGTGTGCAGCTTAGAGGGAACATTGGGCAGCAGGAATATGACTGATTAGACCGAAACAGAGAAGTGAAATTGATCCAATTAGAGCAGCAGAATCAACGTATAGCCTGCCCTTCTCTTTACAGACAGGCAAACTAGCCAGTTGAATTATTTAGACTATGTAGCACCTCATCTGATTGACTGACATGAGAAAGATGCCTTCTGGCACCCCAAAATAGATTTTTTCCCCGATCACGGATCATTTAAAGAAATACTCAGATCATAATCGTATCCAGAAAATTGCCCATATTCTTTTACGATACTCATTTTGTCCGACTACTCGGCACACCTCTACTGTACATGGTATTATGATAAGATTAGGTGGGATGTTCCCACTGGGCACAGACATCAATTTAATGTCTATTCCACGTTGGTTCAGCGTCATGTAGAAACAACGTTGATTCAACCAGTGTGCGCCCAGTGGGTTTGCAGTGATAGCGATATTGACAGTGATAGTGAGAGATATTAACAATGATAGCGATAGATATTGACAGTGATAGTGAAATTGATCGAGATATTGAAAGCGACAGAGATATTGACAGCAATATTGACAGTGATAGCGATAGAGATATGGACAGTGATAGCAATGTTGATAGCGATAGAGATATTGACAGCGATAGTGATAGAGATAGCATTATCGACAGCGATAGCAATATTGACAGTGATAGCAATAGAGATATTGACAGCGATAGAGATATTGGTAGTGATATTGACGTTGATAGCGATATTGACAGCGATATCGACAGTGATAGCGATAGAGATATTAACATTGATAGCGATATTGACAATGATCGTGATAGAGATATTGACAGTGATAGAGATATTGACATTGATAGCGATAGAGATAGACAGTGATAGAGATATTGACAGTAACAGTGATAGAGATATTGACAGCGATAGAGATATTGACAGTGATAGAGAGATATTGGTAGCGATATTGACAGTGATAGAGATATTGACAGTGATAGAGATATTGACAGTGATAGAGATATTGACAGTGATAGCGACAGAGAAATTGACAATGATAGTAATATTGACAGTGATAGTGATATTGATAACGATAGAGATATTGACAGCGATAGAAATATTGACAGTTAGAGATAGCGATAGAGATATTGATAGTGATAGAGATAATGACAGCGATAGAGATAATGACAGCGATAGTGATATTGACAGCGATAGTGATATTGACAGTGATAGCGATATTGACAGTGATAGTGATATTGTTAGCCGATAGTTGACAGCAATAGCAATATCGACAGTGATAGCGATATCGATAGAGTTATTGACAGTGATATCGATATTGACAGCGATAGCGATATTGACAACGATAGCGATATTGACAGCAAACAAGATATTGATGATGATAGCGATATTGACAGCGATATTGATAACGATAAAATATTGACAGCAATAGATATAATGACAGTGATATTGACAGTGATGGAGATAATGACAGCGATATAAGATAATGACAGCGATATTGACATGATAGCAATATTAACAGTGATATGATATTGTTAGCGATATTGACAGCAATAGCGATAGCGATAGTGATATTGACAGCGATATTGACAGTATAGTGAAAGAGATATGACAACGATAGCGATATGACAGCGATCGAGATATTGATAGCGATAGAGATATTGACAGTGATAGCACATCGATATGACAGCGATAGAGATAAGACAGCATAGAGATAATGACAGCGATAGTGATAGAGATATGACAGGGATAGCAATATTAACAGTGATAGTGATATTGACAGCGATATTGACAGCAATAGCGATAGTGACATGATAGCGATAGTGATAGTGAAAGAGATATTGACAACCATAGCGATATTGACAGCGATCGAGATATTGACAGCGATATTGACAGTGATATTGAAAGAGATATTGACAACGATATTGACAGCGATCGAGATATTGATAGCGATAGTATTGACAGTGATAGAGATAATGACAGCGAAGCGATAGAGATAATGACAGTGATATTGACAGCGATAGAGATAATGACAGCGATAGTGATAGAGATATTGATGTGATATTGACAGCGATAGTGATATTGTTAGCGATATTGACAGCAATAGCGATATCGACAGTGATAGCGAAAGAGATTGACAACGATAGCGATATTGACAGCGATCAAGATATTGATAGAGATATTGACAGTGATAGAATAATGACATGATAGTGAATGAGATAATGACAGCGATAGAGATAATGACAGCGATATTGACAGTGATAGCAATATTAACAGTGATAGTGATATTGTTAGCAATATTGACAGCAATAGTGACATCGATAGAGATATTGACAGTGATATCGATATTGACAGCGATAGCGATATTGACAACGATAGCGATATTGACAGCAAACGAGATATTGATAGCGATAGCGATATTGATAACGATAGCGATATTGACAGCGATAGAAATATGACAGTGATATTGACAGTGATAGAAGATAATGACAGCGATAGCGATAGAGATAATGACAGCGATATGACAGTGATAGCAATATTAACATGATAGTGATATTGTTAGCGATATTGACAGCGATAGTGATAGTGATTTGACAGCGATATCGATATTGACAGTGATAGTGAAAGAGATAGACAACGATAGCGATATTGACAGCGATCAGATATTGATAGCGATAGAGATATTGACAGTGATAGCGATAGCGACATCGACAGCGATATTGACAGAGATAGAGATAATGACAGTGATATTGACAGCGATAGAGATAATGACAAGATAATGACAGCGATATAGTATAGAGATATTGACAGTGATAGCAATATTAACAGTGATAGTGATATTGTTAGCGATATTGACAGTGATAGCGATATTGACAGTGATAGTGAAAGAGATATTGACAACGATACCGATATTGACAGCGATCGAAGAATTGATAGCGATATTGACGATGATAGCAATATTGACAGCGATAGAATAATGCAGCGATAGTGATTAGAGATATTGATGTGATATTGACAGTGATAGCAATATTAACAGTGATAGTGATATTGACAGTGATAGCGAAAGAGATTGACAACGATAGCGATATTGACAGCGATCGAGATATTGATAACGATAGAGACATCGACAGCGATATTGACAGCGATGCCGATATTGACAGCGGTATTGACAGTGACAGCGATAGAGATATTGACAGCGATAGCGATATTGACAGTGATAGCAACAGTAGTGGTCATGAGAGTCATGGCTGTGTCACTTACTTGTAGGTGCTACAGAGGCGGTGCCCCTGACACAGGGTGATGTAGGGTTTGTGAACGGGCTGTACGAATGACTCTGTCGTCATGATGACACTGCTGTGATGAATATCTCTGCCACACACCCTCCTCCTGCAACACACACGTAGGAACACACAGGTGAGATCACTCACACAGGTAGAGACTAGTGAGGTATTCTTTGGAACATATGAGAACTGTGGGTCTGATTCCTGGGACCACCCATATGTAAAAAAGTAATGCATGCTTGACTGTTAAAAGCATCTGCTAAATGGCATATATTATATTAAATTAGGACTGTCTCTGCTGTCATCAGTCTGTCACTGTGTTAGGTTTAACAGCTAGCTACACTCAAAGTCATGAAATTCAACATAATCATAATTCTTTAACATCAAATTAACAATTTACTTAATGTTGGAAGTGAAATTACTGACAGGAATCGTAATGGTTTAAAATGTGAAATTACACCACTTACGCTCGATTACCTCTGAATCATTCACATATAGAATGTGCTGTGTCAGGGGACAATTTGAGACTGGGTTTAAAACCTGCTGTGGTGGTCTCTCTTAACCAGTCTGAGATCTAATCAGTCCGTCAAGCATTTTAACCCTCAGTTGATAACGTGACCTCGAGGTCTCTGTGTCAGTGGCAGTTAACTGACATGTAATTGATGCTGACTGGCCAATGTTATCGCCACTGAACCTGTCTTGAGTTGAGTCACCTCGAACCTTTCATCACCCTTTGATCTTTTGTAAGGGTTGTAGTTTGTTTTCTAATTTGGCCAAATCAACTGAGATCTCAAAGAACCTGCATCTCCTTAGAGTTGACATAGGTCTAATACAACATGTCACCGTCGTAAATGTTTAACTGTTATCTGGACAATCAGTATACATTTACTCAGGGTGAGAATGCCAAGTGAAGCAAATAACCATTCTAAATATATAGCCCCCAATTAACTCCGTAAATGATTGGTGTGTAACTGAAGCTAGAGGCCCATGTAACCGAGCTATCCCAGGGACCAATAATGGGTGATGGCCAATAACAAACACAGGAAATGGAATGAGGGAGCTGTTACCCGTGGTGACCGTGGAACTGTGGAGTGGCCGTCACATGGAGGATGAAGAGCGAGGAGGAGAGGAGGAGTGTTTGGTACATGTCTCCCTCTTCTTTCTCACTTTCACTCGCTCTTTCCCTAGCTCTCTCTCTGTCCAATGGGAGAAGAAAGGAGGATGAGGGGAAGGGGAGAAGGGCTGTGGCTGTGTCTCTCTCTCTCTGATGTTAGAGCCCCTTGTTTTAGACTTCTAGGAGGAGGATGCCAACTACCTGTAGGTACACAGAGAGGGACAAACATAGAGGTTAGGGTTCAGAAAGTGAAGAGTAACTTCTGTTTACTCTTTTCATGCATTTCCACTTGACGTTTTCAGTCCACTTGTGATGCACAGAAGTTCCGGGTTTGAATCCCAGTCAGTCATATCAACATCTAACCTTTTAGAGAAACCATGATAGAAAGAAGTTCACTGAGTTCTCACATCAGAGACAGTACTAGCTTACTTCTCCACTCTCATTGCTGATGTGGAAGGCTTAAGTGTTACCCCCATTTATAAACACTCAAACAGAATCCATCTCCTAACACTGCACATATCAGTTCCCACAACATTCCAGAAAACATCTCTGTAGCAGAATATGGGCCACTTAAGATAGCATTCATTCGTCAGAATGAGTCTGTCATACTGTCAGCTGTGTCATGTCAGTGAGAACACTCAAACCACCCTCCTCGTCCCCCTCTCCCTCCCCTCTTATTTTTATACCTCATTTCACCATGTAAGTTGACTGAGAACACAATCTTAGTTACAAGAACGACCTAGGGACTAGTTACAGGGGAGAGGAGGGGGGATGAATGAGCCAATTGGAAGCTGGGGATGATTAGGTGGCCATGATGGTATGATTGGTAATTTTGCCAGGACACTGGGGTTAACACCCCTACTCTCCACTAGAGCTTCAACCAGAGCTACCCTGACAGCATTAGACCATTAGATGAAGAGCTGTTGTGAATGGTCCTAATAGAGGACATTAAATAGTGTCAGAGCCAACCCCCATCTACCACACCTTGGTCATAAACAATTCACTTTAAAGGGCAGGTAGGCTTGAGCACGCTGACAAATTACATACTTACTGCTTGACTTTGAACCTCAAATCAAGTTCTGGAGTGATAGTGTAACACACATATGTCAGAGTCAAGGCCCGCGGGCCACATCCGGCCCGCGAGAAGGTTTTTTACGGCCCCTGGGATGATCTTGATTTATTATTAGAACCGGCCCGCAGACCGCAGCAAGCCGGCAGCCCGCAGATCTTTTACACGCACCAATACTACATTTCCCACAATGCAACGGTGACGCACCGAGCAGTAGGCTGCTTCATTTCAATATTTATTGGCACAGCAGTCGTCAGCATCACAGTAAAATTAACTTTCAGATACCCATCAAAAATGGCAAAACGGAGTAGGACACTGAGAACCGGGGTTTCAAACAGGTGGAGTCGGAGTATATGTTCACGGAGGTAGCTGGAAAACCTGTGTGTCTTCTGTGTGGAGAAAGTGTGGCGGTACTGAAAGAGTATAATCTGAGACGACATTATGAAACGAAACACGCGGACAAAAACAAGAATATGGACATGGAACAAAGGCTACAAAAGGCAGAGGAATAAAACGAGGCCTCAAATCTCGACAGGCTCTGTTCAAAAAAAGCCAAATCACAAGGCCAGGCTGCTGTCAAGGCCAGTTTTATTTTGGCAGAAGAGATCGCTAAATCAGCCCGGCCATTTACGGAGGGGGATTTCATCAAAAACTGCATGATTAAAGTTTGTGACGAAGTTTGCCCAGAAAAAAGGCAACTCTTTTTAAATGTGAGTCTGAGCAGAAACACCATTGCCGAGAGAGTAGACCAGTTGTCCATCAATCTAAAAAGCAGCTTGTGAAAAAGGGAAAAGATTTCATTGCATATTCCTTGGCTGTGGATGAGAGCACCGACATTTCTGACATTGCCCAGTTGTCAATTTTCATCCGCGGAGTGGACTCCAGCCTAAGCGTGACAGAGGAGTTTTTGGCTTTACGTCCTATGCATGGCACAACTACGGGGCATGATTTGTATGAAGAGGTGTCAAGATGTGTAAATGAGATGGAGCTGCCTGGAAAAACTCGTGGTTTGACAACCGACGGAGCACCTGCGATGTGTGGACACAGGAGCGGACTGGTGGCGAAGATACGGGAAAAGATGCAAGAGGAAAACGCGACAGGTGAGCTGACAGCTTATCATTTGTATCATACACCAGGAAGCGTTGTGCGGTAAAGCCTTGAAAATGGAGCATGTAATGAGCATCATCACGCGCACAGTTAACTTTATCAGAGCCAAAGGTTTGAATCACCGCCAGTTCAAGGCATTTCTGACGGAGTTAGAAACGGAGCATGGTGATTGCCTTATCACACAGAGGTGCGATGGCTAAGCCAGGGAAAGGTGCTTCAAAGATGTTTCGAGCTTCGTGAGGAGATTTGTCTGTTCTTGGACAGCAAAGGGAAAGACACAACACAACTCCGGACGAAATGTTTCTGTGTGAAATGGCTTTTCTGTGTGACATTACGAGTCATCTGAATGCAATGAACTTGCAGCTGCAGGGTCGGGATCATGTCATCTCTGATATGTACAGTACAGTGAAGGCATTTAAAACCAAACTGACTCTGTGGGAGACGCAGATGCGGAAAGAAAATTTGAGCCACTTTCCCAGCTGCCAGACCATGAAAGAGAAGCTCTCTACCAGTGCGTTCCCGAGCGCACAGTTGGCTGATAAAATAGGTATGCTTGCCGCTGACTTTCGACGCCGATTTGCTGACTTTAAGCACAAAAAAGCAGGTTGGAACTGCTCGGTAACCCATTTGCTGTTGACGTGGAAAGCTCCACCACCAAACCTCCAAATGGAGTTGATTGACCTCCAATGCAATGATGCACTGAGGGCAAAATATGCGGCAGTGGGTGCTGCGGAGTTCGCCCGTTTCCTCCCCGACACAATGCCCCAGCTGCGCATCCAGGCTGCTCAAACGTTGTCTATGTTTGGCAGCACATACCTGTGTGAACAACTGTTTTCTTTGATGAACCTGAACAAAACATCACACAGAAGTCGACTTACTGCTGAACACCTCCACTCAATTCTGAGGATTTCCTCAGCTCAGAGCCTTACCCCGAACATTGATGAACTTGTGGAAAAGATGGGACACCACCACGTATCACCCTCAACCTCAAACAAGTGAACATTACTGTGCAATCACATATTTAGAGTTTTTACTCAGTTCAAGTTTAAAAGTTAAAGTTTAATATTTGTTTTCACTGCATGTTACTTCTCCTTAAACAAAGTGTTGTTTTTGATTAATAGATTTTTGCACTTTATTTTATTGTATTTCAATCCAATTATATTTTAAAAATATTTCAGTTGAGTGGATGATAGAAAATTGCTATTATTGTTTTTTTCTTTGAAGTAAATTTAGCCCACTTTTGCTAAAATAGAAAATATAGGCTACTGATGGTGCCTTGAATACCGGTTTCTTTCATTTAATGTTCATGTTATGGGGATTTTTATATAAAGGAAATTTGTCTTTTGTGTCTGTTGAAAATTAAAGATTACTGACAGAGCCATAAGAAAATATTGCTTTATTTATCTGATCATATTGGAATATATTTGTTAGGTTTTCAGTAGGTTCAATTAGGTTCACTAGACTATATGCGTCATTTAAAAAATTTTCAATGAACATTCGAACAGTCCGGCCCTCGGCTTGTAGCTAAATTTTTTATTTGGCCCTCCGTCCATTTGACTTTGACACTCCTGGTGTAACATAAAGATCAATGGGTTACGTAATACTTTAAGTTAAAACAGATGATGTACATACTGTTTTAATACTATGACGAGGTTGAAGCTGCAGTGGAGAGTGTAGCTCTGTTACTAAAATAAGGCCAGGATTCAATCCGGAAGATCCACGTTGTTGCGCGGTTGACATTTCTGATTGAGCCAACATCTGCATCGTTTAATTTGAATGCCATCTCTGCGACTGCGGTAACATCACCTTTAAATGGTGCATAGCCAAAAAGGGACAATCGGATTGAATTCTGGCCTAAAATGTTGTAATGGAATGGGGTAGAGGTGGACACACACAGAAAGAGAGAGAGTTAAAGTCAGAGACTCAGACAAACAGTACGACTCGCTCTGTATAATAAGAAATGTGCCAGTGATTAACATACCAGCACTGACATTCATTTAACTTGACAGCAAATGACTCGTTCAACATTTACACTAGGGTTGAATGGCGGGAACCCGGTTACCGAGATTTACCGGGATTTACCGCCCAAAACCACTTCCTTTTCCCGGGATAAATAACGATGACAAACCAGCAAATTATAATAAATTATTTATATGAACAGCATGGTGTGAAAAGTGAACTGTTAAATTATACAGTGCCTTCGGAAAGTATTCAGACTCCTTAACTTTTTCCACATTTTGTTAGGTTACAGCCTTATTCTATGGCCTCTGCATGATGAATCATCAACGCTCAGGGTGGGGATAGACAGCCCATCTCAGTATGGAGCATAGTTCACAATGCATGTAGACCTATCATCTCATCATCTCTCTCCTTAAATAAGGCTCCTTAGCTCTTGGAGTCCCATGCAGGAAAAGCTAGACTAGAATAGCTTGCTGAACATAATTTCTTATACCAATAGACTATTCGAAGAGGGACGGAAGCTCTTGTTTGTTGAATGTTAAATACAGCAACCAACAGAACAACTCATGTGTAGTTTGAAAGAAGAGTGAACACGCGATGGTGGTAGGCTATAGCAGTTATTTATTCACACCCATAACCATTCAATGTTCGTGAAGAGAAGTGAAAGCCTTCTGCATCTAATTCTAGTCCAATATTATTCAAAGATGTCATTAGAATGATGGAGATAAGGACAACAAAACTTATTTAATTTAACTGTTGAAAGCGAGGAAGGAATGAAGCGACAACAGAGAGAGAAAGAGGAAGTAGGCTAATAACATTAGGGGAAATGTTCTGAAAGGTATGTATGCGTCAGCCTACTAATTATACAAATAGGCCTTATGTTTCAAAACTAAAATCCATTTGCTAGCTTATACTTGTAATTTTTTAGGCCGCATGTGCTACACCAGAATCGCATGTTCTCTCCCTGCTTTATCATGGATTGAACATTGTGTGTAATTCCAGTCATATAATCCAGTAAAATACAATACAGTACTTATTATTTATTTGCACCACACAGTAATATAGTCCACACTCAAATAAATAAGCCTACTGGAGCTAGTTTAATTAATTTACCCAAGAGAGCATATAGCTAACTACATCTATAGGCTTTTATGTTTTTCTGTCATGTGTAATATGCAGTAACATATATCATATATGCATTGGATAACAGCACAATCATTTGGGCTTTTTTGGGTCATAAAATGCTCATAAAATGTATTTAATATATGGTTCATCAGGCTCAGGTAGCATCAGGCCTGAATCTTCAAAGCTCTAATCAAATCCAGACATAGGTTTATTTATATGCTTTATAATGCTTTTGAATAACACTTCCGGTTTTGGCGAGAAATACCGGGTTACCCAGGAGAAAAGTGATTTATTCTCGGGACGAAACATTTGTAAAATACCGGGAAAATATTTAACCCTTTAACCGTCATATTTTCACTGTATTCATAATATATAGCTATGTACTTTCTCTTTCGTTTGTTACGTGACTCCAGTTTCCCTACCACAGCTCTTTGTATGAATGGCAGAGCCCTTCATCTTGAAAAGCTTAACGTAATCAACCCATTTATTTATATAACGATCCCCCGATTTTATGAGTTTTGTTTAAAATAGATTTGATTGTGCTTCCCTGGTGGGTGATTTTACACATGGCTGTCGTAAAAGTGAATGAGTTCAGACAACAGGTAGCAAGCAGTAAGGGGGTGCAGTAACCAGATTTAGCACGTTGGCGGTTACTATACCTCCTCCGCTCAGAAAACTGTTTGCTACCGACTGTAAAGATGTTTTGAGCCATGTTTGTGCTTCATGCTGAGTGTCTGAGCTAGATTGTTTGTCGGGTGCTCGGAGCGGTAGGTTGTGTACGTGTGTGTGTGTGAGTGGGTGTAAACATTGACCATGCTCTCTCTGCTGGGTTATTGTTCCCTGCTAACCAACATCCTGTGGACTCCTCCGACACTGCACCCCTACGGTCCCTGGATGATGACCTGTCATTAGAGGGCTGTTTACCCGTCACTCCCCACCACAGCCAGGACCCAGGGAGAAAGGTGGCATCATGTGGTGTCCCCCAAATGCCACCCTATTTCCTATATAATGCATTACTTTTGACCAGGGAAAATAGTACACTACTATTGACCAGAACCCTATGTAGAGAATAGGGTGCCATTTGGGACAGCCATGGAGCCAACAGGGTGGTCTGGATGATGAGGCCCACAGCTGGTTTAGTGGTTTTATCTGAACCCCTTATCCACCCTAAAACCCTGGACATTATTATAGCTCTGTTATATTGTCTATTGAACCACACACACACAGATACCCATACCAAGACGACACACACACACACATGCATACACATAACGCGCATGTATGTACACAAGCAAAGAGACAGATCACGTGTGAGGCCAGGGTGGACTGAACCGTCTCTGAGAACATAAAGTGAAGATAGGTCTACCTCCAGCTCTGTCCCATAATCTCTTCCTAGCTCCCTTTCCACTCTGTTAGATTGGTGGAGAACTATAGCAGGAGTTTGGTTAACCTTCAGAAGAGCTGGGGGTACTCTAACTCTGAATTTTGATTTAGCCTCCAAGATGGCACTACAGTTAACCTGGGTACATCCCAAATGGCACCCTATTCCCTATATAGTGCACTACTTTTGACCAGGGCTCATAGGACTCAGGTCAAATGTAGTGCACTATATAGGGAATAGGGTGCCATTTGGGATGCATTGCTGACCTGGAGTTGATCCTATATAGGCCAGGGCCTTGGTTCTGGTTCTAGCCAATAGCATAACACTAATGTTACCCTTGGGGATTGCTCTTAGCCTTGTGCTAGCGGCTAGCCTGACAGGGAACAAAGAGTTAGTCTGCGTTGCAAATGTCACCCATACTTTAGTTTTGACCAGAGCCCTATGAGCCCTGGTCAAAAGTAGTGCACTATATAGGTAACAGGGTGCCATTTGGGACATAGACAGAGTTAGGCTGGAGGTGCCGCTAAGCCCTGGCTGACAGCGTGAATGTCTCTCTGATCCTCTATTGGCTCCATGCCCAGAGAGCAAACACGCAAACCGTACTCAGCTTGGGTTCATTCACAAATCGCCACAGCAATAGTACAGTACAGCATAGCTCCAGTCTGCTCTTATCTTTAGAGTAGATAAAGTGCAAATTTTAAGTATCAACGAAGACCTTAAGGTGTGCAGCTATCACAGCCTTGCTGCCTGACAAAGTGCCTGGTGTGGTTTGAGAACATCATAGCCAGCAGCTGTGTTGCCGATGATTAGATTGTAGTTAAATGTAAGGTTGTGAAACTGGCTACTGCTGCCAATAGTCGGAGTCATACTCCCACAGGGAATATATAGTACATGTAACAACCTCTGGCTGAGATATAGGTGGATGATATCAACACGTAATTGAACCTACAACCTTGTTCGTTTCATACAATCTATTTCTACAGACATTATCCTCTCTAATAGAAACATATTAAGCCAAGCAGCCAATGCCTGGGTTCACTCTCCCTGCACAACAGACACAACATGACACTCACCTCCACAGGTGATAAAGCACCATATAGGAAAGACTTTTAGGCAATAAAGACCCATAAAAACAATGTCCCTTTACCCCATACTCCAATATATCAGTGCCCCCCTTCCACCCCCCTTCTCTTTGCTGTGCCCCAGGTGACCCCACCTAGGCAGAGGTCCATGCTGACAGACAGAAAGACAGACAGACGATGATAGTGGCTGGGGGCTGTCTATCTGTCTAAGTGTAAGTCTGAGGAGTGAGGCTCTGTGAATCCCTGTATGGAGGATATCTCCCTAATGGCTTCAGACAGGGGGATCAGCTTACAACACAACGTGCCTGTCGGGGGGTTACCAAGGTCGGGCACAAGGAGGGGTTATGGACGGTGGGTTGGGTGGGGGAAGAGACTACCACATCTGTGTCTGAGGGTTCCTCCCCTGTGGAAAGATAGAGAGGGGATGGTAGGGGAAGGCAGGTAGCCTAGCGTTTAGAGCAGGGGTGGGCAGTTCCAGTCCTTGAGGGCCTGATTGGTGTCAGTTTTCCCCCAGCTCCAGCTAACACACCTTACTCCAATAACCACCTAATCATGATCCTCAGTTTAGAATGCAATTTGATTAATCAGCTGTGTTTGCTAGGGATGGAGAAAAAGTGTGACACCAATCAGTCCCTCGGACTGGAGTTGCCCACCCCTGGTTTAGAGCATCGGGCCAGTAACCGAAAGGTTGCTAGTTTGAATCCCCGAGCCGACATGGTGAAAAATCTGTCCATGTGCCCTTGAGCAAGGCTCTAAACCCTAATTGCTCCAGGATTGCTGTTGATATTAGCAGACCCTGGCCATGACCCCACTCCCCGGTCGGAGTTGGGATATGCAAAAAACACCAGGGTTGTGGGTTCAATTCTCAGTACCAGTACAGGGGAAAATAAATGAAAAATGTATGCACTCTCTGAATATGAGTGTCTGCTAAATTACTCAAATATAAAAATGGGAAGGGTGGGCAGGATAAGGGTAGGTCAAAAGTCACTGCCATTTCCATGTTCAGATAAAGTGTGTGGGTTGTAAGATGAAGAGCACACACCTCTATCTTCCTGAATGGATTACCTAAGAGATGTCATACCTCATGTCATACCCCAGGGGTTCTGTGAGAGTGCATGAGGTGGGGATTTGACACTGGCAGAATCATAAACCAATGCCATTGACTCTGACTGAGACATGCTGTGTATCTTCCCTGACTGCATGGAGCCCTAAAACACACACAGTTCACACTGAGTTCATCTTCAGTTCACACGTAGCACGATCTAACCAGAACTCTCCCCAGCCGAGAACACAGTACTCAAATCAGACCTGGCCAAACCAAACAGCTTCACCTGGACCGATAAATGGGTTAATTGCTCAAATCCTCTGAACTCCAACCTGGACTCAGAGTATTTCGTATTATTCTGTACGTAAATTCAAGACACTCCATTTAATGTGATATATTACGTTTCATGTGATCTGTATTCATTTGTGGCTGTCCATCGGCCATTTCATATGAAATGTTCCAAATTACAATTTGTATTATATGTTACGAATTTGCAAAACATTTGATATGTTACGAATCTAGCAAGGTGGCTAACATTAGCTAGTTGGCTAATGTAATCTAGGCTAGGTGTTAGGGTTAAATTTAGGAGTTAGGTTAAAGGGTTAAGGTTAGGGGAAGGGTTAGCTAAGAAGGTTAAGGTTAGGGGAAGGGTTAGCTAAAGGGTTACCACATCTAACATATTTTACTAATTTGAGTGTCCAGGATTTACGTTTACTATGTTACATCAAATCAAGTTTATTTTATATAGCCCTTCGTACATCAGCTAATATCTCGAAGTGCTGTACAGACACCCAGCCTAAAACCCCAAACAGCAAGCAATGCAGGTGTAGAAGCACCTTCTACATCTAGTCTATGAGACGAGGCTGTGAACTCAGGTAAATATTGATCTAGTTGAGATATTAAAATATTGTTATTGCTGCTAATGAGCTTGGTATTCAAAGTAAACAACAGCTATCCCAACACTCAATGGATGGAACATGCCCTCATTGCCCTGGTCTAGTCCAGGGTTTCCCAAAGTCGGTCCTGGGGCCTACCCTGGGTGCACGTTTTGTTTTTTTCCCTAGCAAAGTTGGTTACTTGAATCAGCTGTTAAGTGCTAGGGCAACACTGGTCTAGTCAATGCATCATTATATAATTAAGCAGTTGGCACATGCGACACATTTCTTACAGTGGCCAGCAGACGGCAGTGTTTTACAATACTTTCATCATTAGATCACACACCGCAAACTTGCCTCAGAGCGAGAGATGCTCTTGCTCTTCTTTCTATCTCACTCTCGCATACACACACACACGCACGCACATACACGTATACCCACTTATTCTCAGTAGGCTACAACATAATGCAAAAGTTACCAATATTAATAATAGTCACAAAGTATAACAAGCTTAGCCTATAGAAATTATATCATTGATATGATCATATCAAAAGTAAAAGTGAGCGGATCGTACGCATTGGCTATATAATTAATGTGCGTAATGGGCTCAAATGAATTGAAAACGTGCAACTTACAAGTCTGATATAGTAATTCCAATGTGCTCCTTGTAATTTAGTGAAATTAAGTGATATTCGTTTTCACTTTTAAACGTACAACTATTCCATGTGCAGCTAAGTAGCAACGCACTGTTCCCTTGTCCAAAATGTAAAATGTCTAGCAAAACGGAAAACCTCGGTCAAATCCACTCGCTGTGCTAGTTAGTAGCCTAGTGAGCGTTTCCCTGTGAGTCGTCTTGTGTTATAGCCTTGTAGTAATATCTCTCTGTCAGTCCAGATGCAGGTTCGGTCTCCGTGAGTAGCCTACAAACCTACTAACTGTCAAAGTGCGCATGGGGGGTACCCGCGGCAGCACCCCCTCCGGCTCGAGCCAGCTGGGTATCTCGCAACAGCGACGGGTCGAGGGGGGACTCCCCGCGTTACGTTACTACACAGAGATTTCACTTGAATTTATTTGTAGGCTATTTATTACAAGCACTACCGTGGCCAAGAGTGAAAGAAGCTGGAGTTGCATTGGATAAAGATAATATGGTTTGGGCGTCTTTTGAAAATCCTGGACTACTGTAGCCTGTAACAGGTCCTAAAAATAGCATCATCCACATTCATATTTTGTTGTCAATTTATAGCAGAGCTATTGATAGCCTAGGCCTACCAGGGAAAATGACAACCAACTGGGCAGAGACCTCAATTCAACGTCTAATTCAGGTTGGTTCAACATAATTTCATTAGGTGGAATCACGTTGATTCAACCAGTGCCTAGTGGGAATTTTCTCATCAAATGTGATACATTTAGTTGAAATATGCCACCTTTCTAAATAGATTGTTAAATGTAGGCTAATTGTTGTTGTAGCATACCACATTCTCAGACATTAATAAATATATATTTTTGCAATGAGCTGACTAGCACAATGCTTGGGAGCGCATTCAATTAATACCATGAAGGCCTATCATATCCCAATGTCTCAAGCCATTTTCTCAAGTATAGGCTACATCCCCTCCAACCCCGCCATTGTGCCACACCCACGACGAAAAGGTAATTTTCATTTAGACAGGCCTATAAATGCTCATAGCATATCATAAAGCTATTCCGTTTCGTGCCCTTGGTCGTGGTCGGCTGTGGCTTGATCGAAACGGGTCCCAATGACGTGGCAATGATTTGTCATATCTGAGTTGTAAGTAAGGTTAGGCTATACATGTCTAATATTAAACTGAGTGTCCTTTTTAATACTGGCAGTAGGCCTAGAAGATGGCTCAATAGCCAACGTTGTTTCGTCAACACAATTAAAACATCTTACATAAGTATAGTAAATACGTTTTTTTTCTCCAAAAGTTAATCAAAATATGAGTTAAGATAAACGAAAAAAACTCTTCTTACCCCCTCAGTATGAAGTCATGTGGTGGTGCGTCTCGCGCACGCTGAGCAGATGCTGCCATGGGAACCAACTCCAACCATTTGACAGCCAGTTTAGTGGACTCTTCCATCGTTGCAATTTATTTTTAGCTCGTACCCACGGTTTTTTCTTAGAATAAAACCTCAACGGTTAATGTTTAGATGCTCCCCGTGAACCGACTGGAGAGAAATGAAATGCCTTTGGGCGTTTTTCAGTTGCTTTTTATCCAGAGCTTCCTGTGGAACGCAGGAATTGGATGGACAATCCCAAACCGGAATTCCTGTGAGTGTTTCACGCTGATAAAACCGTTATACTGCACAAACACTCCATCCTGCTTACACCGCTTTGTCAATTACTTTTTAAAGCATTCTCTGCCCCCATTAGGCCTATAGTCTACGGTCAGAGTTTGAAGGGGACAAGAAAAGGCGTCTTGCTCTGACTATTGTCAGAGATGGGGTTAATTCGAATTAAAGGCAGTCACTTAGGAAGTGATTGACATTAAAAAAACGAATCAAATAAATAGCTTATACTTTTCAATTTATTGAGAAGTCATTGGCATTTCAGTACTTCCTGAATTGACTGCCTTCAATTTGAATTGATCCCAACCCTGGACTGTACTGTAGGCCTTCAGATTTTAACCCACAAAAGATTGCATTACATTACATTGCACCTGTAAATAGAGACACTTCCTGTTCAGGGTTTATTAGAACATGGAGTGAAAACAAATGAATAGCCTAGGCCCAATGCAACCAACAACAATAGAGTACAACAGTATGAGTCATAATACCCATAAAACGTAGCGGCCAAACACAGAAATGTTGCCAATAGTTTTTCCACCATACATTTTTCCCATATGGGATTTTAGAAACATTTCAAATTAGGGCTGTTTCGTGTAGGCTTACCCTGGCTTGACGTTTTGATAACTGTGTAAATCTCTCTCGGTCAAGGTGACTTTCATCAATATATTCGCCTGTATTTAACCCCCCAAAAATGAAATGCTAATTAGATGCTAATGTGACTATCATACTGAACTACATATGCCTGTCTCAAGATTCACGTCACTCACCAGGACCAGATGATTTGGACGAGACTGTCGAATCGATGCAAAGGTAAAAATCTCTGGATTAACTATTTAATGTTAGCTACATTCAGTAATTCATAAATTGACCCCCCCCAAAAAATGGGGACAATTCTGTGAACTGTCTTGGACTAGTTTTAAATTGACACAATACCTGTTATCTAGCTAGTTAGCTTATAGTTAGCAACATTAGTCTGGTTAGCTAGCTGTCTATTTGTCCAGCCATTTAAATTAATAAGAAATTCATAAAAACAAGTTTAGCTTTCTTTGGCTTTTATAAACCAACAGTCTAGTTTGCTAGCTAGCTAACTTAAAGAAGGTGAAGGTATTGTTCTTGATAATGTTTGTGGCTGAGGTGTGGGTTAGCCTACTTCACGTAACTACTTGACTTGTAGCTCCCTAGTTAGCTGTATTATTTTGGTCTGGCTTTTTGTGAGGTTTCAGAGATTGACTGATTAGCATCTTCTCTTGAGTCAACAACTGCTTGAAGACTTTGATCTGTTTGTTGTTACCCTCTGAACAGCAGATCATTAGTATAGCTAGTAAGCAAGGTTATGTAACCTTATTTAGTCCTACCTGGTATGGTTAGTTTTAAATTAATTGGTATTCACACATTCGTTTTTCAGGTAGATTTACTGTCATGTTATTGTTGCCAAATTGCAAATCTTATTTGCACCTTGTCTATTCCAGAACCAATGGGTGTGCTTGAGTCTTTTCACCTCTCAACTAGGTAAGCTGTTTCAACCTGGAACACTATTCTCCTGCTTTGGTCTGTTTCAGTCATTGCAGGAAGTCCTGAGGAGCAGCAGTGTGTGAAGGGTTTTGTCCCAGTCCAGCTCTAACACCTGACTTAAATAAAAAATAACGAATCACAGCGATAGGCTATGATATGTAATCAGGTATGAGCTGGGCTGGAACAAAGCTTATACATACCCCTACCATTCAGATCTAGAGCTGTCTACCATCACTATTGTGTACGGGATTCATATAGATGGTATTAATATAAATTCAGCAAAAAAAGAAACGTCTCTTTTTCAGGACCCTGTCTTTCAAAGGTAATTCGTAAAATCAAAATAACTTCACAGATCTTCATTGTAAAGGGTTTAAACACTGTTTCCCATGCTTGTTCAATAAACCATAAACAATTAATGAACATGCACCTGTGGAACGTCGTTAACGACACTAACAGCTTACAGACGGTAGGAAATTAAGGTCACAGTTATGAAAACTTAGGACACTAAAGAGGCCTTTCTACTGACTCTGAAAAACACCAAAAGAAAGATGCCCAGGGTCCCTGCTCATCTGCATCTCATCATGCCTCCTTGCAGCATGCCAAAGGCACGAGGACTGCAGATGTGGCCAGGGCAATAAATTGCAATGTCCGTACTGTGAGGCGTCTAAGACAGCGCTACAGGACGGACAGCTGATTGTCCTCGCAGTGGCAGACCACGTGTAACAACACCTGCACAGGATCGGTACATCCGAACATCACACCTGTGGGACAGGTACAGGATGGCAAGAACAACTGCCCGAGTTACACCAGGAACACACAATCGCTCCATCAGTGCTCAGACTGTCCGCAATAGGCTGAGAGAGGCTGGACTGAGGACTTGTAGGCCTGTTGTAAGGCAGGTCCTCACCAGACATCACCGGTAACAACGTCGCCTATGGGCACAAACCCACCATCGCTGGACCAGACAGGACCGGCAAAAAGTGCTCTTCACTGACGAGTTGCGGTTTTGTCTCACCAGGGGTGATGGTCGGATTCGCGTTTATTGTCAAATGAATGAGCGTTACACCGAGGCCTGTACTCTGGAGCGGGATCGATTTGGAGGTGGAGGGTCCGTCATGGTCTTGGGCGGTGTGTCACAGAATCATCGGACTGAGCTTGTTGTCATTGCAGGCAATCTCAATGCTGTGCGTTACAGGGAAGACATCCTCCTCCCTCATGTGGTACCCTTCCTGCAGGCTCATCCTGACATGACCCTCCAGCATGACAATGCCACCAGCCATACTGCTGGTTCTGTGTGTGATTTCCTGCAAGGCAGGAATGTCAGTGTTCTGCCATGGCCAGCGAAGAGCTCGGATCTCAATCCCATTGAGCACATCTGGGACCTGTTGGATCAGAGGGTGAGGGCTAGGGCCATTCCCCCCAGAAATGTCCGGCAACTTGCAGGTGCCTTGATGGAAGAGTGGGGTAACATCTCACAGCAAGAACTGGCAAATTTGGTGCAGTCCATGAGGAGGAGATGCACTGCAGTACTTAATGCAGCTGGTGGCCACACCAGATACAGACTGTTACTTTTGATTTTGACCCCCCTGTTGTTCAGGGACACATTATTCAATTTCTGTTAGTCACATGTCTGTGGAACTTGTTCAGTTTATGTCTCAGTTGTTGAGTCTTGTTATGTTCATACAAATATTTACTCATGTTAAGTTTGCTGAAAAAAACGGCAGTTGACAGTGAGATGACGTTTCTTTTTTTGCTGAGTTTATATAGCATGCTCCACTCAAGTTGAACTTGTTGACTGATGCCAAGGCGGTGGCTGCTAAGAAGAAGGGAGCAGCTGCGGACCAGAAGACTGCAGCTAAGGCAGCACTGCGAGTAGTATTGGTTGGTACTGTATGTGCCTTTAGGTTCCTCTCCATGTGTAGGCTATTGTACTTGCCTGTGTGTTGCAGTCTTTCATATTTGTAGTAGTTTGTTGCAATGCATTGCTTAGTTTATCATTTGTGTCAACTTTGAATTCAATCTAAGCCACAGATTGTTAAC
Source organism: Salvelinus sp. IW2-2015 (assembly GCF_002910315.2). Lineage (NCBI taxonomy): Eukaryota > Metazoa > Chordata > Actinopteri > Salmoniformes > Salmonidae > Salvelinus > Salvelinus sp. IW2-2015. The sequence goes on from NC_036842.1 coordinate 31,312,462, forward strand.
TTCCTGCACTTTGAGAGCAAGCAGTATATAAATGCAGTGTATTCACACTGTTTTGCAATGAAGGTCTACAATAGCCTCAACAGCACTCTCAGGGGTAGCTAGCGTCTGTCCTTCTCTGGGTACATTGACTTCAGTTCAAAACCTAGGAGGCTCATGGTTCTCACCCCCTCACACAGTAATTATGACAACTTCCTGGAGGATGTCCTCCAACCTATCAGAGCTCTTGCAGCATGAACTGACATGTTCTCCACCCAATCAAAGTATCAGATAAGTAATCTAGTACTGAAAGCATAAATTACAGCTAGCTAGCACTGTAATGCATAAAATGTGGTGAGTAGTTGACTCCAGGAGAGAGAAAGACAATAGTTGAACAATTTTGTACAAATTCATTTCTTTAAAAATTAAGGAGAAGCAGCAGCAGCACCAGCAGAAAGAGCTAGATATATTTGGTTGTCATTTTTTCCCACTTTTCACTTAGCTAGCTAATTAGGCATCCTCAAACACCCGGCTCAAACAGAGTGGATTGCTATTTATGTTAGCTGGCTAACTAAGGCTATCCAACACTGGAACTCCTCCAAGTCAAGGTAAGCTTTCGGTTGTATTAATTTATTGCAACTGGGGCCCGCCGGTATAACTGCTAAGCTGCTTGCTGTACACTGTACTGCTTGATTGTGGCAGGTTTACTAACACGTTAGTTCTAGTAGCTATGTTGACTATGACGTTAGCTAATATGGTGACAACGATGTAAGCAGTGTGTAGCGGATTTGGTACGAAGGTTTGGCTTGGAAAGGTCCACAAGCAAAGGGAAAAGGTGAGAGGAGGAGAGTGCGTAAATGTGAAAGAATTATACAACGAGCAAAGTTTTAATGCTGTTTGTATGTGGCTGCTATGAAAGTGAACTGTGTGTACAGGTAATCAGGTGTGTATTCATTCCACCGATTTTCTTGGAATAGTTTCTTAAATGGAACAAAATGGGGATAAACCTACCAGAATTTGTCCAATAGAAACTCTCGTTTGCAACTGTTTGGATGAATGATTTCACCCTAAATCAGCTAGATGGACGCAAAAGTGTGCAAGGCGGTATTTAATGTGTCACTGTCTGTCACCTTGATTACTTAAATTTGTCTCTCGACCTGTGCACCTACGTTATAAACTTTAATTTGTGGCTAGGTTGTAGCAACTATATGATGGGTTTAGGGAAGATTTGAGTGTCATGTAGTAGCCTAAACCTATCGATGCTAAATTGAGCTCGGTGAATGGAATTTGAATGACAGTCATCCAATATGCTGTAATAAAAGTAAGGCTGTGCTCATAATCTTAAACGGCACCGACTGCCACTGCTCTCTATGGACGGGACTGTGAAACCCATGCATTAAAATGACTCTTTATCTACAGTTCCTTCAGAAAGTATTCACACTCCTTGACTTAAAAAATATATAATTGTCTTACAGCCTGAATTTAAAGTGGATTAAATTGAGGTTTTGTGTCACTGGCCAACATAGAATACCCCATTTTGTCAAAGTGGAAATATGTTTTTAGAAGTTGACAAATTTATTTAAAATGAAAAGCTGACATGTCTTGAGTAATTAAATATTCAACCCCTTTGTTATGGCAATCCTAAATAAATTAAAAAGTAAACATTTGCTGGACTCTGTGTGCAATAATAGCGTTTAACATGTTTTTTGAATGACTGCCTCATCTCTGTACCCCATACCTACAATTATCTGTAAGGTCCCTCAATCGAGCAGTGAATTTCAAACATAGATTCAACCACAATAACCATGGAGGCTATCCAATGCCTCGCAAAGAAGGGCACCTATTGGGCACCTAAAAAGCAGATATTGAATATCAATTTGAGTTATTAATTACACTTTGGATGATGTATCATTACACCCAGTCACTACAAAGATACAGGCATCCTTCCTAACTCAGTTGTCGGAGAGAAAGGAAACCGCTCAGGGATTTCACCATGAGGCCAATAGTTACTTTCAAACAGTTACAGAGTTTAATGGCTGTGATATGAGAAAAGTGAGGATGGATCAACAAACATTGTAGTCACTCCACAATACTAACCTAAATGACAGAGTGAAAAGAAGGAAGTCTGTACAGAATACAAATATTCCAAAACATGCATCCTGTTTGCAACATGGCACTAAAGTAATACTGCAAAAAACGTGGCAAAGCAATTCACTTTTTGTTCTGAATACAAGTGCTAGGGCAAATCCAATACAACACCTTACTGAGTACCACTCTCCATAATTTCAAGCATTGTGGTGGCTGCGTCATGTTAAGTGTATGCTTGTAATCATTAAGGACTGGGGAGTTTCCACCAGACACTGGGAGATGAATTCACCTTTCAGCAGGAAAATAACCTAAAACACAAGGCCAAATCTACACTGGAGTTGCTTACCAAAAACACACTGAATGTTCCTGAGTGGCCAAGTTACAGCTTTGACTTAAATCTACTTGAAAATCTATGGCAAGACCTTTAAATGGTTATCTAACAATGATCAACCAATTTGACAGAGCTTGAAGAATGTTGAAATGTTTTGCAAGTGTTGCAATATCCAGGTGTAGAAAGCTTTTAGAGACTTAACCAGAAAGACTCACAGCTGTAATCGCTGCCAAAGGTGCTCTACAAAGTATTGACTCAAGGGTGTGAATACTTATGTAAATGAGTAAATTGTATTTAATTTTCTAGACATTTACAAACATTTCTAAAAACATGTTTTCACTTTGTCATTATGGGATATTGTGTGTACATTAGGGTTGAAAAACGGGAACACGGTTCCCAAGGTTTACCGGGAATTACCAACCAAAACCACTCCCTTTTCCCGGGATAAATAACTGGTAACTTATACATTATTTATATGAACAGCATGGTGTGAATTCATGTAGACCTATCATCTCATCATGATAACTTTTTGTTTTATTGTGACAAATAGGCCTACAGCATAGCTTATGCTACAGTTATATAAAGACAGAGGCTGCAGTCCAAACACTTAAAAGACACACCCTATCCCCTCAGCCCTCAAATTAAGTGGACACTTCTGATGACGTATCATGAAGACTGACGAGTATACACTTGCAGGGCAAGGGGCGAGAGAGGAAGGAATGATTTTTAAATGGACCACCCTTGGCCATAAATTCGTCACTAGTTCATCCCACGATTATTGTGTTTTCAGCCACCGGTGGCTTGTGGGTGCTTCATATGGGCTACAGTCAATTATGAGTGCATGTCTACTTATATTAAATATATCATTATTAATACCCAAACATTTCTGCAGCATTGAAGGTCCCCAAGAACACAGTGGCCTCCATAATTCTTAAAAACCACAAAGACCCTTCCTAGAGCTGGCCGCCCGGCCAAACTGAGCAATTGGGTGAGAAGGGCCTTGGTCAGGGAGGTGACCAAGAACCCGATGGTCACTCTGGCAGAGTTCCAGAGTTCTTCTGTGGAGATGGGAGAACCTTCCAGAAGGACAACCATCTCTGCAGCACTCTACCAATCAGGCCTTTATGGTGGAACAGTCAGACGGAATCCACTCCTCAGTAAAGCACATGACAGCCCATTTGGAGTTTGCCAAAAGGCACCTAAAGGACTCTCAGACTATGAGAAACAGGATTCTCTGGTCTGATAAAACCAAGATTGAACTCTTTGGCCTAAATGCCAAGTGTCATGTCTGGAGGAAACCTGGCACCATCACTACAGTGAAGCATGGTGGTGGCAGCATCATGCTGTGGGGATGTTATTCAGCCGCAGGGACTGGGAGACTAGTCAGGCTCGAGGGAAAGATGAACGGAGAAAAGTACTAAGAGATTCTTGATGAAAACCTGCTCCAGAGCGCTCAGGACCTCAGACTTGAGCGAAGGTTCACCTTCCAACAGGACAATGACCCTAAGCACACAGCCAATACAATGCACGCTTGTAGCGTCATACCCAAGAAGACTCGAGGCTGTAATCACTGCCAAAGGTGCTTTAACAAAGTACTGAGTAAAGGGTCTGAATACTTATGTAAATGTTATATTTCAGTTTTTTTATTTGTAGTAAATTTGCAAAAATAAAAATCTGTTTTTGCTTCGTCATTATGGGGTATTGTGTGTAGATTGATGAGAAAAAAATGACAATTTAATCAATTTTAGAATAAGGCTGTAATGTAACAAAATGCCAGAATACTTTCCGAATGCACTGTATATGCATCAGCCTACCAATTATACAAATAGGCCCTATTATATTTCAAAACTAAAGTCCATTTGCTAGCCTATACTTGTAACTTTGTAGGCTGCATGTGCTGCACCGGAATGGCATGTTCTCTCCCTGCTTTATCATGGTTTGAATGTGTGTAATTCCAGTCATATAATCCAGTTTAATACAATACAGTACATTAATACAGTCCATACTCAATCGGATTAGCCTACTGGAGCTAGTTTAATTTATTTACCCAAGAGAGCATATAGCTACAGTCGCAACATCTATGGGCTTTTGTTTTTCTGTCATGTGCAGTAGCCTATATCAAATATGTATTGCATAACAGCACAATCATTTGGGCTTTTTTGTGCTTGGACTCATTAAATGCCTTTTAATGTAGGGCTCATAAAATGTATTAAATATATGGTTCATCAGGCTCAGGTAGCATCAGACTTGAATCTTCAATCAAAGCTCTAATCAAATCCAGACATAGGTCTATTTATATGCTTTATAATGCTTTTGAATAACACTTCCGGTTTTGGCGAGAAATACCGGGTTACCCAGGAGAAAAGTGATTTATTCTTGGGATGCAACATTTGAAAATTATCCTGAAAGTGTTTAACCCTAGTGTAGATGGGTGAGAGAAAAAATATACTTATTCCATTTTGAATTCAGGTTGTAGCACAACAAGTAGAATATGAATGCTTTCTGAAGGCACTGTATGCTGAATTTATTTTAAAAAATTACTTCAAAGCTTCTTTAAACTATGTTATGAAATTTGTTCAGAGGTTAACATTTGGTTAAACTTTTCGCTGGTAAAAATTTGATATTGGTCTACAGATACGTTACAAAACTACCAGAGAATTATAATAACATATGCATTTTAAACAAAAATACCAAACTTGCTAAAGTGAGGTATGTTTTTATTCCTGAGGTTAGTTTTATTCCTGAAATCAGTTAAGGGCCCAGTGATTTGGGTTGTAGCCTAGCGATGTGACTACTGTACCTGCACACATACTGTTTTTACTGCAACAACGAAGAAGTCTATGTGCTGTAGCACCATGGCTGGGGGTCGCAGTTGACCACACAAACCAACACACACTCAGGACATTCTGCCAAGGGTGAGTGGCAGGAAAGGTTCAAGGACCGTGAGACACAAAATGTGCGAGTGTGTGAGCGAGGTTATGTTTCTTTTCAAGGAATTTTTTTTTTTCTTTGAAATCAAGGCTTGGCCTGACGCAAGCAAAGTTTTGTATGCTGATTGCTGAGACCCCCCCCAAAAACTGAAGCGAAGCAGCACTTCCTGCCGAAGAGGAAGCAGGAAATGGCTGTGGTAGTGAGATTCTGGAGTCGGGTCCCTTGGAACAATAAAAATCTCACTTGTACAGGAAGCGGACGTGCGTCAAAGGGGACCTGACAGATTTGGCTAAAAGCACTGACCCTAGAGAGAGTAGAGAGAAGGGTCACTGTACCCATGCTATGGTCTGAAGAGGGTTAGAAACATGAACAAACTTTCCTGATGAGGGCTGAGAGAGAGAGAGAGAGAGTGGTGGGGTAAAGAAGGGCATACAATACAGTAAATATTATAGTTGCTGACAAACAATTAGGTCTGGAGTGTTCCCACCACTTGCCGGTTCTGGTTTATTATCTGGCTTCACAATAGGATTGGGGTGTGTTTATGTAGAAAGCGCCAGTTGTGCCAGTGTGTGTGTGCAGGCGGGCGGTGTGTGTGCAGGCGGGCGGTGTGTGTGTGACCAGTGTGTGTTTTCTCCAACGGGAGACATCAGGTATTTCTCCCTGGCTACTGAACTTTAGTGAACACCTCCCTCCCTGTCTCTGAGTATTGATGACATCACCAGTGTGTTTACAGAGTTTGGCCCTGGTCTGTTCCTGTCTCTTCTGTGGCTGCAGGCACTTAGATCCACAACTGATATCTATCTGCTCTTTAAAACATGAATGGATAAACAGAGCATTAATACCCCCTCTTGCTCTCTCCCCCTCCCCTTCTCTATCTTAGTTGTGGATCAGTGCTGTGTTTAAAGTCTCTGGCCAACTCTAAGACGGTTGGGCTGTCCTCACCAGTAATGTAGGAATTTGAGGACACAAACATAGTCAGCAGAATGGGCACAGTTTAACATTACTGACGCTTCCAGATACTTGATACAGTACTTCAACATGATGATGTGCTGCTTGGTCTCTGTCTGTCTGTCTACATGCTGGAGACTAGAATGAAGAGACTGGATGCTGTGGAGATTTGTACTGTAAGGCTTCTGAGCATGTGTGAGGGAGACACTGAGATATGTATGTGTGTACAGATATGTGCAAATGCACACCTATTGTACCTACACAATGATGCATACACACTGCTATAAAACCACACATCCTGCATACTAATCCTTGTCATGGACACTGCGTGTTGCTTAGATAAGACAGAGGAGAGGATGAGTAAAGAAGAGAAGAAAAAGTCTCTGGGACCCTCATATAGCCCCCCCCCCCCCCCCCCCCCCCAATACACACACATACTCTTCACCCCCCCCCCCCCCCCCCCTTGTGCTCTAGACTCTCCCACCACTACCACCACAGTGATGACACGATTTCCATTCATTCAAGCCAAACAGGAACCTGCACCAAGGCCTTAAACCCCTCTTTTCACCAACACCCCTTTTTTTCTTCATTTTACAGTCATCAACCCATCTCACTTCATACAAGCAATAATGATGAAAGCTTTATGAACCATGCAGTGGGTATCATAAGTGTTCACCCCCATTGGATTTCTTCACATTTTTATTGTGTTTATAATTTTTTGTCAATGATCTACACAAAGCTCTGTAATGTTAAAGTGGAAGAACAATTATATAAATTTTGGAGATGAATGAAAAAGAAAGCTGTCACGACTTCCGCCGAAGTTGACTCCCCTGCCTGTTCGGGCGGTGCTCGGCGGTCGTCGTCACCGTCCTACTAGCCGCCACCGATCCCTTTTCGTTTGTCTGTTTGTTTTGTCTTATTAGTGGCACCTGTTTTTTGTTTCGTAATGAGCATCCCTATAATTAGGAGTTTGACCCGCCCTTGTTTTTGTGCGGGATTGTTTTTGTTACGTGTGTATGTATGTTTGGGTTTTGGCAAGTGTTCTCTCTGCGCCCTGGATGTTCGGGCTTATTCAGTTTGGATTAAGAAAAAATATAAGGAATATTTTTCCAAAGCGGCTCTCTCTCTCTGCGTCTGGTTCTTTCGCCAACCTAGTCCCGCGTGACAGAATCCCGCACCTACAAAATGGAACCAGCAGGAGCAGCCGCGTCTCCTCTCCCATCGATGGAGAAAGGGTCCTCCATCACACCAGTTGTCTTCCACAGAATTGGGTCGGCTATGGACCAAATGATGGAGAGGATGGATCGATGGGAGAGGAGTGGCCTTCCCACCTCATCTCCAGCACCCCCTCCTCCAACACCCCTGTTCCTGTTTCAGCATCCGGCTCCGGGGCTCTTCGGCTGGCGCTCCCCACGGGAGTATGATGAACGGCGGCGGTGTCAGGGGTTTCTTCTCCAGCTGGAGCTTACCTGGCGACCGTTCGTCCTACTCCCTCCGGAGGAGAGAGCGTGAGCGCCTCGTCTCCTGTTTGACTGGACGAGCTCTTGAATGGCCAACGCAGTGTGGAATGGCCCAGACTCGGCGAGGGATCATTACCCTAGTTCACCGCCGATTCGAGCTGTGTTTGACCACCCACCAGAGGGTCGTGCGGCGGGGTGAACGGGCTGTTTCCACCTGCGTCAGGAGACGAGGAGCGTACAGGACTTTGCCCTGGAATTCAGGACCTTGGCTGCAGGAGCAGGGTGGAACGACAGCCTTAATAGACCATTTCCGATGTAGCCTTAGGAGGACGTCCGCAGGGAGCTAGCGGTCGGGACACCACACTCACGCTGGACGAACTTATTGACATGGCCATCCGTCTCGCAACCTGCTGGCTGCCCGCGGACGTTCGAACAGGTCCTGTCGTTTCACATCCCAGCCCTCCTGCTCCTATCCCTATGGAGTTAGGGGGCAGCGTCAAGGGGGACCGGAGGAGGAGTGTCCTCCTGCACCAGTTGTGGTCGGCGGAGGGGCACACGCGCGACCGGTGCTGGAGAACTCTTCTGGGAGTCGGGAGGGCAGGCCGGAACACTACTGTCATCCCCAGGTGAGTCAGCACCAGACTTACCCAGACTTCCTGTTAGTCATATGTTTGTGTTAACCTATTTCCCCGGTTTTCTCCCTCTCTACGCATAAGGCGCTAGTCGATTCGGCGCAGCTGGGAATTTATTGATCGGGGGCTCGCATTAAGGCTAGGGATTCCCCTTGTGTCGTTAGAGCTACCTTTCCCCGTGCACTCCTTAGATAGCCGACCATTAGGGTCAGGAATGGTCAGGGAGGCCACGGTACCACTGGACATGGAACGCAGGGTAGTCATAAGGAGCAGATTAGTCTGTTCCTTATCGACTCACCTGCGTTTCCAGTGGTGTTGGGAATTCCCTGGCTAGCTCAGCACAACCCGGTGATTTCTGGCAACAGAGGGCTCTGAAGGGGTTGGTCAGAGGAGTGTTCAGGCAGGTGTCTAGGAGTGCCGTTGGTGCGACTACGGTGGAGAGTCCAGACCAGGTTTCCACCGTGCGCATTCCCTCTGAATATGCCGATTTGGCTATCGCCTTCAGTAAAAAGAAGGCGACCCAATTACCACCCCATCGACGAGGGGACTGCGCGATAAACCTCCTGGAGAACGCTTGCACTCCTAGGAGTCACGTGTATCCTTTGTCTCAGGAGAGACAGCGGCTGTGGAGACATATGTTACTGAATCACTGGGACAGGGATACATTCGGCCCTCTGCATCACCTGTCCCCTGAGCTTCTTTTTTGTGAAGAAGAAGGATGGCGGTTTACGCCCGTGCATTGATTATCGAGGTCTAAATTCCATCACAGTGGGTTTAGTTACCCCCTACCTCTCATCGCTACGGCGGTGGAATCATTTCACGGGCACGCTTCTTCACAAAATTGGACCTGAGGGAGTGCGTATAATCTGGTGCGTATCCGGGAGGAGATGAGTGGAAAACCGCATTTAGTACTACATCTGGCCATTATGAGTACCGCGTCATGCCATATGGTGAAAAATGCTCCAGCTGTCTTTCAATCCTTCGTAGATGAGATTCTCGAGACCTGCTCGGGCAGGGAGTGGTAGTGTACATTGATGACATCTTGATCTACCTCTGCCACCCGCGCGGCGCATGTGTCTCTGGTGCGTAAGGTACTTGGGCGACTGCTGGAGCATGACCTGTATTGCAAGGCGGAGAAATGTGGATTCTTCAAACAGGCCGTTTCCTTCCTGGTTATCGTATTTCCACCTACGGGTGGTGATGGAGGATGACCGCGTTACAGCCGTGCGTAATTGGCCGACTCCGACCACGGTGAAAGAGGTGCAGCGGTTTTTAGGGTTTGCCAATTACTACCGGAGTTTATCCGGGTTTTGGTCAGGTGGGCTGCTCCCATTACCTCACTGCTGAAGGAGGACCGGTGCGCTTGCGTTGGTCAGCAGAGGCGGACAGAGCTTTCAGTCGTCTGAAGGACTGTTTACCAATGCGCCGTGTTGGCGCATCCGGACCCCTCTTTAGCGTTCATAGTGGAGGTGACGCGTCCGAGGCGGGGGTCGGGCCGTGCTTCCCACGCTCGGGCGAACCACCCAAGCTCCGCCCTTGTGCCTTCTTTTCGAGGAAGCTCGGTCCGCGGAGCGAAACTATGATGTGGGGACCGGAGTTTTAGCTGTAGTCAAGGCTTTGAAGGTGTGGAGACATTGGCTTGAGGGGGGCAAACACCCTTTCTCATCTGGACTGACCATCGTAATCTCGAGTACATCCGGGGACGAGGAACTAAATCGCGTCAGGCTAGATGGGGCCATGTTTTTCACACCGGTTTTCAGTTCACCATCTCGTACCGACCAGGCTCCCAAAACACCAAGGCCGACGCGCTGTCCGTCTCTATGATACCGAGGAGCGGTCCGTTGAGCCAACTCCCATCATTCCACCTTCATGTCTCGTTGGCACCGGTGGTATGGAGGTGGACGCGGAGATAGAGAGAGCCTCACGGTTAGAGCAGACCCCTTCCTAACTGTCCAGCAGGGTTCATACGTGCCGGGAGGGGTCCGGGATAAACTAATTCGTTGGGCTCATACTTCCCCTCCTCGGGTCATCCTGCGTCGAGAGGACAGTGCGGAGTCTTAGAGGGAGATACTGGTGGCCCACGTTGGCTAAGGACGTGAGATTTTATGTCTCCTCCTGCTCGGTGTTGCTCAGAGCAAGGCTCCTCGGCACTTGCCTAGAGGGAAGTTACAGCCCCCTCCCCGTTCCACAACGGCCGTGGACACACTTATCGGTGGACTTTCTTACCGATCTTCCCCCGTTCCCAGGAAGTACTACTATTTTGTCGTTGTGGATCGGTTTTCCAAGTCCTGCCGTCTCATCCCGTTGCCCGGTCTCCTACGCCCTGCAGACTGCGGAGGCCTTGTCACCCATGTCTTCCGGCACTATGGGGGCCTGAGGATATCGTTTCTGATCGGGCGCCCCAATTCACGTCCAGAGTCTGGAGGGGCGTTTATGGAAAGACTGGGGTCTCGGTCAGCTTGACCTCGGGTTTTCACCCCGAGAGTAATGGGCAGGTGGAGCGCGGTAAACCAGGATGTGGGCAGGTTTCTGCGGTCATATTGCCGGACCGGCTGGTGAGTGGGCGAGGTATGTTTCCTTGGCTGAGCTCGCTCAGAACTCCCTCCGCCACTCCTCAACGAACATGTCCCCGTTTGAGTGTGTGTTAGGTTACCAGCCGGTCCTGCCCCATGGCACCAGAGTCAGACCGAGGCTCCTGCGGTAGAGGAATGGGGTACAGCGCTCCAAGGACACCTGGAAAGCCGTCCAGGAATCGCTAAAGTTAGCAGGACAACGGCAGAAGAGGAGCGCTGACCAGTACCGCCAAGTGACGCCCCCGTGTTCACACCGGGACAGGGTCTGGCTCGACCCGAAAACTGCCTCTCCGCCTGCCCTGTCGGAAGCTGGGGCCGCAGTGTGTGGGCCGTTTAAAGTCCTGAGGAGAATAAACGAGGTGTGTTATAGGTTACAACTCCCTAGGTATTACCGTATTAACCCCTCGTTTCATGTGTCTCTCCTCAGGCCGGTGGTGGCTGGTCCCCTGCAAGAAGGTGAGGTGCCTGAGGTCCTCCACCCCCTCTGGAGATCGAGGGTCCCCGGCGTACACAGTACGTGCCATTCTGGACTCGAGACGCCGGGTGAGGGCCTACCAGTACCTCGTGGACTGGGAGGGTACGGTCCGGAGGAGAGATGCTGGGTTCGGTGGGGGACATTTTAGATCCTACTTTACTGAGAGACTTCCACCGCCTCCACCCGGATCGCCCGGCACCTCGCCCTCCGGGTCGTCCTCGCGAGGCGCGCCGCTGCGGGAGCCGCGCGTCAGGAGGGGTACTGTCACGACTTCCGCCGAAGTTGACTCCCCTGCCTGTTCGGCGCGTGCTCGGCGGTCGTCGTCACCGTCCTACTAGCCGCCACCGATCCCTTTTCGTTTGTCTGTTTGTTTTTTCTTATTAGTGGCCTGTTTTTTGTTCGATTACCCTCTATAGAGTTTGACCCGCCCTTGTTTTGTGCGGATTGTTTTTTTTTACGTGTGTATGTTTGGGTTTTGGCAAGTGTTCTCTCTGCGCCCTGGATGTTCGGGCTTATTCAGTTTGGATTAAGAAAAAATATAAGGAATATTTTTTCCAAAGCGGCTCTCTCTCTCTGCGTCTGGTTCTTTCGCCAACCTAGTCCCGCGTGACAAAAGCACTAATATCCCTTGATAAGTTAGGTATTCAACCTCCTGAGTCAATACATGTTAGAAATGTAGTTTACAAAAGTTCAATCAGGAAGGCTGGTCTGAATGGCATGTCACTTTTAATTAATCTAGTAGCCACGAGCTCCTCTCTTCTGGCTACGGATGTACTCGGCTTATCTCTGCAACTCCTAGACGATGGTATCCCCTTTGCGGGAGAAGAGGTTTTCCCCCAGAGGGAAGAAAAGGCTCTAGATTCGGCTTCACCAGCGAAAGGGAAATTCCAAGATACAAGGCTATGGACTCCTCTGACCAGGCTGTTCCTGCTTCCTTCGCTCCCATGAAGCCACCGCGGCTCCTCCACCACTTCCACCTGGGCCCCTTTCTCGGCTCCTATGACCAACGACCCAGCACTGGTGGCTATCCAGCCATCTTTAACACTGATTCGAAGGCTACATCATATCCACGCTGGTTCCTTTACTGCTAGTGTACAAGGTTCATCTGGCACCTGCAAGGGTTTGTGTAGTGCTCAGTCTTAATAACACTTTTACTCAAGTGCCTTTTCATGGTTGGTCCTATGGTCACGTCGCAATAGCGCCTGATCTCTGATCTCATTATGGGTTAGACAGTTGGCTCTTAGTACGGGTACTACTACGGATGCTTCCTATCCATGTACTTTTTGGGGGATTTTCACGCTCAAAGTCGGCAGTTCATCAGATTTACATGACAGGTAATTGGTTACTTCTTAGTGGGGCTCAAATCATAGGCCTAGCGTCAGCATGTCATACACAAAGCGAATCACATTAGTCAGGCACTACTACGTCTGGTTGCTTTGTCTCGTGCAATCTTTTCTCATTTCTATCCAATCAGCACGACTGTTCACCACAACACAACAGTTTTAATCTCTACCCTCAGCTACTACATGACCAAAAGTATGTGGACACCTGCTTGTCAAACATCTCATTCCAAAATCATGGCCATTAATATGGAGTTTGTCGCCCCTTTACTGCTATAAAAGCCTCCACTCTTCTGGGAAGGCTTTCCACTAGATGTTGGAACATTGCTATGGGGACTTGCTTCCATTCAGCCACGAGCGTTAGTGAGTTCGGGCAGTGATTAGGCCTGGCTCGCAGTCAGCATTCCAATTCATCCCAAAGGGGCTCGATGGGGTTGAGGTCAGGGCTCTGTGCAGGCCAGTCAAGTTCTTCCACACCGATCTGAGAATTAGAAACAGGCTCAGCCCCTGGTTCAACCGTGATCTATCCGGAAGGCCAAAGTTAGTTACTTTAAGGAGCAGATCTCTCTCTGTGGGTCTAACCCCAAGAAGTTCTGGAAAACGGTTAAAGACCTGGAGAATAAACCCTCCTCCTCTCAGCTGCCCAATTTCCTTAATGTTGATGATGTGGTTGTTACTGATATGGAGCACATGGCTGAGCTCTTTAATCACCACTTCATTAAGTCAGGATTCCTATTTGACTCAGCCATGCCTCCTTGCCCATCCAACATTTCCTCATTTCCCACCCCTTCTAATGCGACTAGCCCCGATGCTCCTCCATCTTTTTTCCCTGTCCCGCTACAAAGTTTCTACCTGCAGGCGGTCGTCCGAGGTGCTAAAGGAGCTCCTTGACCCCCAAAAACTGTCTGGGTTTAGACCCTTTCTTCTTTAAGGTTTCTGCCCCTATCATCGCCAAGCCTATTTCTGACCTTTTTAACCTGTCTAAACTCTCTGGGGAGAGGCAGCCACGGTGTGTCCTTTATTTAAAGGGGGAGAACAAGCCCATCTTAACTGTTATATGCCCATTTCTATTTTGCCCTATTTATCAAAAGTGTTGGAAAAACTTGTCAATAATCAACTGACTGGCTTTCTTAATGTCTATAGTATTCTCTCTGGTATGCAATCTGGTTTCCGCTCAGGTTATGGATGTGTCACTGCAACCTTAAAGGTCCTCAATGATGTCACCATTGCCCTTGATTCTAACCAATGTTGTGCTGGTATTTTTATTGACTTGGCCAAGCTTTTGGTACGGTAGACCATTCCATTCTTGTGGGTAGGCTAAGGTGTATTGGTGTTTGAGGGGTCTTTGGCCTGGTTTGCTAACTGCCTCTCTCAAAGAGTGCAGTGTATAAAGTCAGAACATCTGCTGTCTCAGCCACTGCCTGTCACCAAGGGAGTACACCAAGGCTCGGTCCTAGGCCCCACGCTCTGCTCAATTTACATCAACAACATAGATCAGGCAGTAGGAAGCTCTCATCCATTTATATTCAGATGATACAGTCTTATACTCAGCTTGCCCCTCCCTGGAATCTGTGTTAAATGCTCTACAACAAAGCTTTCTTAGTGTCCAACAAGCTTTCTCTGCCCTTAGCCTTGTTCTGAACACCTCCAAAACAAAGGTAACGTGGTTTGGTAAGAAGAATGCCCCTCTCCCCAGCTGTGTGATTACTACCTCTGAGGGTTTAGAGCTTGAGGTAGTCACCTCATACAAGTACTTGGGAATATGGCTAGATGATACACTGTCCTTCTCTCAGCACATATCAAAGCTGCAGACTAAGGTTAAATCTAGACTTGGTTTCCTCTATCGTAATCGTTTCTCTTTCACCCCAGCTGACAAACTAACCCTGATTCAGATGACCATCCTACCAATGCTAGATTACGGATCTATTAATTTATAGATCGGCAGGTACGGGTGCTCTCGAGCGGCTAGATGTTCTTTACCATTTGGCCATCAGATTTGCCACCAATGCTCCTTATGTGACACATCACTGCACTCTATACTCCTCTGTAAACTGGTCATCTCTGTATACCCGTCGCAAGACCCACTGGTTGATGCGTATTTATAAAACCCTCTTAGACCTCACTCCCCCCTATCTGATATATCTACTGCAGCCCTCATCCTCCACATACAACACCTGTTCTGCCTGTCACATTCTGTTAAAGGTCCCCAAAGCACACACATCCCTGGGTCGCTCCTCTTTTCATTTCGCTGAAGCTAGCGACTGGAACGAGCTGCAACAAACACTCAAACAGGACAGTTTTATCTCCATCTCTTCATTCAAGGACTCAATCATGGACACTCTTACTGACAGTTGTAGCTGCTTCGCGTGATATATTGTTGTCTTTACCTTCTTGCTCTTTGTGCTGTTGTCTGTGCCCAATAATATTTGTACCATGTTTTGTGCTGCTACCATGTTGTGCTGCTGCCATGTTGTGTTGGTACCATATTGTTGTCATGTTGTGTTGCTACCATGCTAAGTTGTTGTCTTAGGTCTCTCTTTATGTAGTGTTGTGGTGTCTCTCTTGTCGTGATGTGATGCTTTGTCCTTTATTATAATATTTTTAATCCCAGCCCCTGTCCCCGCAGGATGCCTTTTACCTTTTGGTAGGCCGTCATTGTAAATAAGAATAAGAACTGACTTGCCTAGTTAAATAAAGGTTAAATGTGAACTTCACTCAACTTTCTAGAGTAGTGGTCACCAAGGCATTCCATGTCGAACGCCAAACATTTCTGTAAAGAAACAACAAGATAAAGCCTTGTGTTCCAATTCTTTTGTATTCGTTTCGGGCTGTTGGTGGTGGGGGCACCCGATTCAGCTGCCCTGCGTGCCGGGTAGGCAAACTGTTGCCATTTTGAACCATTTCATGTGTCTGAAGGTAAAAACTCTGCCTTCCCGGCAGGCCCAGAGAGCAAATCAAATGCACTATAGGCCTACTGCTGACCAATCGGATGTCTCAGATTACCATGTCTAAAGTGACGTAGCAGGCATAAAATAAAGCTTATAGCAAAGTTAATACTGTGAGATTTCACAATGTTTAAAACCATGACTAGAGAGAGACTGTCAACGAATACAGCAGAGCTGCAGTTTTTGAGTGAGTTAAAGTTCTTACTCAGCCCTGTCAACACTTTTATAAACCATAAAATGCCTCTTTCTTCCTATTTCCACTCAGCGCTACAACAAACAATGCAGCAGTAATGAATGAATAGGAAAATGTATCTATATTCTTGCATTGTTATTATTAGTGGCTTGGATCTTTTTTAATATTGAGGAATATTTAACTTTCGCTGTTCATAGGAGTAACAACATGAATTTGTGCATGAGGCAGCAATAATGCTGTGCGACTCGAGTTTCACCATCAGCTGGAAGACGGTGTCTTTTTTTGGTCAGTGTCACTGGAGGAAAGGGAGAGCGGAGGGATGTTGAGAGGCAGACCCTCAGTCTGCAGGCACCAGCAGCCCAGTAAAAAAAAGAAATTAACAACAAATTATTTAAGTGTATGCTCACTCCGCTGTGCCTCACAAGTAATACAACAACGGCTCTATTACCAGTGTGATCATATAGCCTACCTCAAATGTTAAAATATCATTTAAAAAAATGGCCCGAACAACAATGCATAGGCAGGGCAATTCAAGCAAAACCAA
This sequence comes from Salvelinus sp. IW2-2015, assembly GCF_002910315.2. Taxonomy (NCBI): domain Eukaryota; kingdom Metazoa; phylum Chordata; class Actinopteri; order Salmoniformes; family Salmonidae; genus Salvelinus; species Salvelinus sp. IW2-2015. Next base: position 31,328,898 of record NC_036842.1, read on the forward strand.
TATGCGGTCATAATGTATTGGGCCTATAGCTTAATGCACAAACCTAATTTCTACAGTACTGTTTGTAATTGGTTAATGTTGCATATGCTTACGGTTTTTAAGTAATGTAAAAAATAAAAATTAGCGATGGATCTCAGCTTTTATTTTGACTTAAAGTGATCTTGAATCAGAAAAGGTTGGTGACCACTGTTCAAGAGTTTCCCCCATCAACGTTTCCCTTTATTGTGGCAACTGATCAAATCAATGCAATATTAGCCACATTCAATTCAACATACTGAAACAACACGAACTATGCAAGAGATTTTGTTGTAGGCAGAACGCATTGCATTGGCACGCACTACTCAGCCCGTACTCTACGCAGACCTGTGCGACATAAACAATCAGAGCTGCTGTAGGTCTATATGCAAATGGACAATTACCATATATGGGTCTGTGCCATTTACTTTGAACTGGACTATGTTTACAGCATGAGCGGTCGTGAGTAGATGTGCTTGTTAATGTTATAGGATGCATTTTCTCCATTGTTTTTTATGGTAGGCCACTCTGGTAGGGCTAAATTATGATCAAATAGCCACAGTAACCTACATAGCCACTGTTAAAGCTGTAACTTAAAGCGGGTACAGCCTCAGTGTTCACAGTAAATGCGCACTTGAACTTTTCACAAGTTTGCGCTCAGCAGACCTAAATTCGCACACTGCCTAAGGCAACATTACCCATAACATGATGCAGCCACCACTGTGCTTGACAATATGGAGGCAATTACTCAGTGATGTGTTGTGTTGGATTTTCCCCAAACATAAGGCTTTGCATTTAGGCCAAAAAGTGTATTCCTTTGCCATGTTTTTTCACTCTGTCATTTAGGTCATTATTGTGGAGTCACTGCAATGTTGTTGATCCATCCTCAGTTTTTCCCCATCACAGCCATTGAACTCCATAGCTGTATTAAAATCATCAATGGCCTCATGGTAACATCCCTGAGCAGTTTCCTTCCTGTCCTGCAGTTTAGAAGCCTGACTATCTTTTATGTGTCTGTGATTTAATACAGCATCCACAGCATAATAATTAACTTAAAGAGATATTCAATGTCTGATGTGTTATTGTTACCCATCTACCAATCACTGCCCTTCTTTAAGAGGCTTTTGAAAACCACCCTATTCTTTGTAGTTGAATCTGTGCTTGAAATTCAATATGTTAATGAGGGACCTTACAGATGTTGTATGTATGGGGGTAGGTGCTTATATTTGTGACGGCAAGGGTCACCATTGTATAACTCCCCTGGAGCAATTAGGGTTAAGTGCCTTGCTCAAGGGCACAGCGACAGATTTTTCACCTTGTCGACTCCGGTATTCGAAGAAACGACCTTTCGATTACTTGCCCAACGCTCTAACCTTGAGGCTACCTGCCACTCATATGGGGTACAGAGGAAGGGGTAGTCATTCAAAAATCATGTTATCCCCTATTATTTCACATAGAGTCCATGTAAATTGTTATTTGATTTGTTAAGCCAAATTTGACTCATAAACTAATTTAGGCCAGCCTTAACAAAGTGGGTGAATAATTATGCAATGACTATATTATATATGTTATTTAAATTGTTTTATTTTGTAAAAATGTGTCAAATGTTTTACTTTGACATTATGGAGTATTTTCTGTAGATTAATTACAAAAAAATCGCTATTAAATCTATTTAAATTCCACTTTGTAATGCAACAAAATGAGAACAAATCCTAGGGGATTTGACTTTTTTTTTTTAAGCAAAGTCATGCTTTGATATACTTCCCAGTTTTGGATGTGTGAATAAACTTTTTAGTGGTACCAACCTTTATTAATCTCACTTCCTCTCTCTGGTCTTCAGGAGAGGGTAAGGGAAACTAGTAATCTAGTTGAGTAGTAGGATGGGTAAGTTTGTCACTAGTGTATCAATGTTGCGCAATTGGTTTTACCATCCATGCCTTGGGCCCCTACAGTAAAAATGCTTAGACATCACAAAAATACATGAGAATAGCCTTGACTAATTTTGTCCTGCATATCAATGTGAGCACATTTTTTAAACATGCCTTTTTATGGCCACCGTCCCGTCCCGCTCAGATTTCTTCCCCTTGTTGCTGTTGCCAACAATCCTCGTCAGAAACTGTCAACGGCGGCCAGGGAGGGATGGGGATTTTATACACATTCCACCCAAACTCTTTTCCCTCAGAAACACGTGACAGTAATTGGCTTATTTACCCTAGTAATCAAATTCTCTCTCCATGAGGCTAGCATTTGGAACATCTTGTATTTGAGCCAAAACATTCCCTAGAGTTGTTTCAGGAGGCTGGTGAGTGTGAACTGTGGACATTCACACCACAATAGTCCTAAAGGATCTCTTGTAGTTCAGATCAACTGTGATTTAATGTACAGTTTTTGCGCAAATATTTGGGGCAGTAAGAATAGAGAAAGCTGCTGTGAATCAATGGCAAGTGGTGCCAAGAAAGGTTCTGTATCTGTATAGGCTAGAGATCAAATCCACATACAGTAGGTAGTTGATAAGATCAGTTTGTGTTTTATAGATAGAGGTTTGGTGGCAGCTAAGTGGAGAGGCAGGGCAGTATGTAAACCAGGACTAATGTAAGGAGATAGAGGTGTCCAGTAGTTACCCAGTAGTTACCACCACTAGAGAGTAAGAACTCTACACTTCACTCAGACTGTAATGTTAGCAGCTACACACTTAGAAAAAAAGGGTGCCAAAAGGGTTATTTGGCTGTCCCCATAGGAGAATCCTTTTTGTTTCCAGATAGAACCCTTTTGGATTCCTTTAGAACCCTCTGTGGAAAGGGTTCTACATGGAACCCAAAAGGGTTCTACCTGGAACCAAACAGGGTTTTTCAAAGGGTTATCCTGTGGGGACAGCTGACAAATCCTTTTAGGTTCTAGATAGCACCTTTGTTTAGCGTTGAAGCCAGAGCCTAAACTAAAGTGTATATAATGGAGCCTTGTTGATATTCCTCAAAAAGGTTCTTGGACATTTTCTTGCGCTATTTCTTATGTTTCTCCTGAAGCAAAAAGTTAAGAAGATATTGTTTTCTTGAAAATAAAGTTGTACACTTCCACACTTATCCTCTGCGTATTTATACCTGTGTTTTCTGTCTGTCTGTGCCAGTTTGTCTTGTTTGTCAAGCTTACCAGCAGTTGTCCTGTCAGCGCTTGTCTTTTCCCAGCCTCTCTTTTTCTCGTCCTCCTGGTTTTTGACCCTCGACAGACGACATGCGAGGAGCCTCTCAGATACCTCAGATATCTCTGAAATATGGAGCCATTTACATAAATGTGTCTTACTGTATAAGAAATTGAAACACCTCTCCCCAATGAATATCATCCTAAAGACAGAGGGTTAATGCTGATGCAGATCACGTCTGCATCTTACATGACACCATGTTCCCTATATAGTGTACTACTTTTGACCAAGGTCCATAGTGCACTGCATTTGACCAGAGCCCTGTGCGGGCCCTGGTCAAACATAGTGCACTATATAGTAAATTGGGTGCCATTTCAGGCGTACTCTATGACTTCTTTCCCTGGATGAGAAGAAAAGGCCCATCTGACACAGTACAAATGTAGGATCTTAATGTGATCACTTTTTTGTTGCTGAGAATTTTCCTTCTCTGCAGGAAATGCAGGTGAGCTTTGTGATTTACATAAATTCACTGAAAACCCACACTTACACATGGTTATATTAACAGTATTGCACTTTTCATGTAGTCTAATTTTGGCCAGCTGATAGCCTAACCACAGATCAAGCAACATTATGGACTAAATGTTAAAATCCTGTTTATGCAGGATTATTTTGCTGCAAATTAAGATCCTACATATGTATCACATAGAGTCTAAAGACCTTGAGTCAGTCAGTGAGGAGGATTGTTAAAGTAGATGTACACAGTAGCAAAAAGATTTGAAAAACAAGCCTGACAAATGGCCGTGTCCCTGACCAGCCTGGTGCTCCTCAGTTCATTTATGGGGTGAGGTGCTCTCTTAAACATGTCAAGGACATGCAGCCTGGCCCTAATGCGCCCATAATGTGTGAGTGACATGCTGTCAACAAACACACTTCAACAACCAGGCACTGGTAATGTATGACAATTGTGTACTTTTTCCACCACTGTTGGTAAGCAAGGGAAGGAGAGATGGTAGTTAACGGAGGGGAGGAGGGTGGGAGGGTGTTAAAACAAGGGAAGGCTGATTGACCCCCACAGGTAAGAACAACAACCCATCAGCCAAGCGATTGTTAAATCCACACTGTTTTCCATGTGGGGTCGTTCACCCAAGGGACTATTAATCCTATAGAAATCATGGGTCATAACACCTAGTATATCAGTCAAACACAAACACACACATTCAAACACACACGCACATAGAAAATAATTCATCCAAGCGCTGTCAAATACGCTCAAATAGTACAATGCACTTAAAAAATAGAACAACCTCACTGCAACTTGCACAAATTCACATTGTATTCACACAAAAACACATTTTCCCACAGTGTGAACAGAAGTTGGAAAAGGTTTGTCCGCCTCAAATCCCAAATCCCTGTACTGCTGACAGACAGCAGTTTCCGAGACTCATTAGGGTGATTGAGGTCTTTCTGGAAAGGAACAGAGGATTACCCTAAATCTGTCCTCTGTCGACGTTGAGCCTCAGCCTGAGACATGTATCTCCCTGACGTCCCATAGGAGACAAACCCTTCAACTTAAAACCCCCTAACCACGTAGGATAGAAGTGAGTGTGTGTGACTTCGTGTGTGTGAGGTCCTCTCTCCTCAGCAGTACCAGCCCAACACCATGAAAATGCAAGACGGGTTAAAGCACACTGTAGTTTAAAAGTGAGATATGGTTGTTGTCTTAGGAAAACACCGTCTTTGTAGGCTTCCATAACGTAATAAAGAGTATGGCAGTGTTTGTCTGTCCGTTAGCCCTGGGCTGGCGTTGGTCACTTTGTAAATCACTGTTTATGTTTGATGTTCACACACACTTCCTTTTAGGGTCAGTGAGTGTTTCTACTAGCGTGCTGTGGGACTGTGGGGCTTGGCATTCCTCAGTGCCCTGGCCTGAGATACAAGGACAGAATGGCTGGTACAGGATGTAGACAGGGTGTGGTACCAAGCCATTCACACGCACACGCACATGCACACACAGAGACAGTCAGAAGCCTGTTCCACCCCCGACGTAGGGGTTAATAAACTTGTTTTGAATTCCTTCACCTCTAAACAGGATTTACATTCCAAGCCTTGAAAATAGAGTGGTTGAAACAAAGACAGGAAGTGATGTTAGAGGACTTCCTGTCTCACCTCCTCACCCTCCCCTCTCTGCATTTATCTTGACCCTGCAGACTGGACTCCCTGCAGCCGGCCACCACACCCACCCAGCAACCAAAGCGAACACACACCCACAGGCACACACACACACACACACTCTCAAACGCCTGTACGCTCTGTACCCCATTAAAATGCCCCTACATCCCCCTCCCAACCCCCTGCCAGTCAAGAGCCAGACACTCACCTAACCCTTAAATAAGGCAGGTAGCCTAGTGGTTAGAGTGTTGGACTAGTAACCGAAAGGTTGCAAGATCAAATCCCTGAACTTTTTACAAGGTAAAAATCTGTCGTTCTGCCCCAGAACAAGGCACTTAACCCACTGTTCCTTAGGCCGTCATTGAGAATAAGAACAGATTCTTAACTGATTTGCCTAGTTAAATAAAGGTTAAAAAAAAGACCTGCTGTTCCACTTGACTGTTGAATTTGTCACACTCACTTAAATGTGAAGAATATTCAAAATCATCTGCAAACAACCCAATAAAATATGCACATCAGTGACATTCTCTTGTGGAACAGTTAGTGTAATTTCTTCCACCCAACCACCTGAGAATGAAAGTTCTTGGACAGAAGGAGCTGTCATTCAGCATCATGGAAGCTACAATTCCTCATTAGGCGTGGATGCTCAATGGCAGGAAAGCTGTATATCGGTATAGCTAATATAAATGTTGCCAATGAGCTTTAATCTACACTTTATGAGTTAGTAATTTAAGGGACTATAAACTATATCTGTCTTGATAAAGGTCTCCAACCGAAATGTTGACACAAACAACATGCAGAGGCTTGTTTTTGCGGGAGTTATATTGTATATTGTGAACTGCACTATAAGCCTCTGGTGTTGATGTCATGAATTACAGGGCTATATTAGAGCAGGAGATATATAGGGTGGGAGACAGGAAAGGCTATTTAGCCTGCAGTGACTCAATCTCTAGAAGCAGACCTTCCGGCCCATGGCTTGGGTGCTTTCCTACGTTAACACTGCAATAATATATGAGTCACACTAACACTGATAGGCAGAGAGAGGGACAGATGGAGAGAGAGAGAATGAAGGGTAGATTGAGACTGGGGATGTGGAATAGAAAGAAAGGTGGCAAGGAGAGAGAGAACAACAGGATGGCCAACTATTTTTGCTGGTATGACAATGTTATGTTGGAAAATAATATACTTATAGTGTCCAGTTTGTTCTGAGGTTTCTGTAGGGGGGAAAACGCTCTACAAGCATACTGTAGAGCACTGAGGAAAAGAATAGAGAGATAAGAGAGAGAGAAACAAGACAGAAAGAGAGAGAGTGGGGACAAACTATACAGACTGCAGGAGCCGTACAAAGGCCATTTATTTTCTAGAAGGACTTAAGTAAATCAAAAGCCATTCCTCATTCTCGACCACCCTGGGCCTGGATTGGGGTGCAAAACAAGCCTGCTGATTTGGGTTTCCTTTCTTAACTCCACAGATGCAGCCACACACTGCAGGCTACATGTTGTTTGTCAGCAATGTTTCTATCTCTCTCCACCATGCCTCCACCTGCTCCTCCACTCTCGTCACCTCTCCTCCTCTCCCTCACTCCTTCACTCCTCTTTTGCCTAACTCCTCCTCCCCCTCACTACTCCTCCCCTCCCTCACTGCTCCTCTTCCTCACTCCTCCTCTCTCTCACTCCTCTCCCTCACTGCCTCTCTCTCTCACTCCTGTCCCTCACACCTCCTCTCCTCGTCTGTCATTGGGGCCATCTGTAGTGTTTGGGAGGCTGTAATGTATACGGCCAAAACACATCTCACATAGTGAACGAGAGTCCTGAAGTACTGACCCCCTATTTCTTTCTTTCTGTTTCCTCTTTTTTTCCACATACAGCATGTGCGCTGGAGCAGTGTGTTTCCCCAGAGCCCGACTCAGACTCCCCAGTCAGCAGAATCCATGTAAAGGTATGTTCCACTCCTTCACTGATGGAGGGGGTAAAGATTTAAAGACTGCTGATGTGGGAGGTCAGCGACCTCAGCCCCCCCCCCCCCCCCCCCCCCCCCCKTACTGCTGTCATGGCACATCGCAGTAAGTAGTGCAACGGGGTCCACCCTGGTTAAATCAATGTTTTTTTCTACGTCATTTCAATTAAATTACATTGAACCAATGTGGAATAGACATTGAATTGACATACGTATGTGCCCAACGAGGAGCCATTCTCCAGCTGTCTGTCTGTGTCAGGTCTTTCCCTTTCTGCCCCTCTTTAGTGTAGTCCACCGTGTGGGAACTCGACGATGTCCAGGTGTAGTAAACATATGGTAACTATTCAGAGAGGGGAGGGGTTGGAGGAAGGGGGGGTTTAACATTAGTGTGTCTGGGCTGACACTGTCAAAGAAGATAGTGCTGCTGTCACGTTCCTGACCTGTTTTCTGTTGTTTTGTATGTGTGTGATGGTCAGGGCGTGAGTTTTGGGTGGGCAGTCTATGTTTGCTGTTTCTATGTTGGTTTTGGGTTGCCTGGTATGGCTCTTAATTAGAGGCAGGTGTTTTGCGTTTTCCTCTAATTGAGAGTCATATTAAGGTAGGTTGTTCTCACTGTTTGTTTGTGGGTGATTGTCTCCTGTGTCAGTGTCTGTATGTTACGCCACACGGGACTGTTCCGTTTTTTTGTTAGTTCGTTAGTTTTATGTAGTCTGTTTTCCTGGTTCATGCGTTCTTCACGTTGTATGTAAGTTCGTGTCCAGGTCTGTCTACATTCGTTTATTTGTTTTGTAATTATTCAAGTGTTTGTCGTGTTTTTCCGTTTTGTCTATTAAATCAATATGTATTCACAACCCGCTGCATTTTGGTCAAATCCCTGCTACTCCTCTTCGGATGAGGAGAAGGAGGAAGCCCGTTACAGCTGCACTGGGTCTCTTTTACAGCTAAATCAATGCAGTGTGTGTGTCTGTGTTATCCCTGCTCACATTGTAGTCTAGTGTTCTGATAACAGCCTAATCAATGACGTGGGTGAATGAGTGTGTGTGTGTGTGTCCCAATGCAAACTCAGACGAGACTCCTAATGTGCTCTTTGTAGCAGGGTGGCGCCCTGATAACTTATGGTGTCAGTCCATCTTCATTCAAGTTTTAGTAGTTCAATCTTATCTCAGTTTCTGTCTCACTGAGTGTGATGTGAAAGCTCAATGCCGTGAAGGTGATAACTCTTTTCAGTCTTCTCTGCTTCAAGAAGAATAACAATCAATGTTGCCATGGAGTTTAAATGCACTTATGCAGGTTCTTAAATTGTTGTTTCTCAGCTCTTAAGTTCCCTTGGAGAACTCTTGCCCAATAAAGAACCTTTGAGTTAAGTGGGGGGTTATTGACGGGGCATCTACCATTATTCAGAATTTGAAAAGGTTATTGAAATGTATGGAAGCCTGCAGATGTGTCCCTTTCATAGCACACAGCAAATTGGCCAGTGTTTACTAGTGTTGATTTTTCAGTGTAACATTTATAGTGTTGATTAAATAGTTAAATTATCACTCAGTGGTGTAAAAGAACCATGGTGTTGGTGTTAATAACCAGAGTTGAACCAAAGCCATGCCCATCATTATCATTTCCCAGCATGCTCTATTGCAGGTTGATTTTTGAAGTTGTTTGTTTCAATATCTATGTTTTTGCATGTGCATTGATTGATTGGTGAATTCATCTTATGGTACTCAAATATAAATAACATAACATACAATTAAGATAAATAAATAATAAAGAGGGTTAACGTAAATTGTCAGTCTTGTGGCTTGGGGGTAGACGTTGTTCAGGTGCCTTTTGGTCCCAGACATGGCACTCCGGTACCGCTTGTCGTGTGGTAGCAGAGAGAACAGTCTGACTTGGGTGGCTGGAGTTTTTGGCCTTCGTCTGACATTGCCTGGTATAGAGGTCCTAGATGGCTGGGAGTTCGGCCCCTGTGATGTTTACTGGGCCGTACGCACTACCCTCTGTAGCTCCTTGCGGTCGGATAACGAGCAATTACCATACCTAACGGTGATAGAGCAAGTCAAGATGCTCTCAATGGTGCAGCTGTAGAACTTTTTAAGGATCTGAGGGCCCATGCCAAATCTTTTCAGCCTCCTGAGGGGGAAGAGACATTGTCGTGCCTTCTTCACGACTGTGTTGGTGTGTTTGGACCATGATAGGTCTTTAGTGATGTGGACACCGAGGAACTTGAAGCACTCGACCCGCTCCACTACGGACCCATCAATGTCAATGGGGGCGTGTTCGGGCCTCCGTTTTCTGTAGTCCACAATAAGCTCCTTTGTCTTGCCCACGTTTCGGGAGAGAGGTTGTTGTCCTGGTAACACACTGCCAGGTCTCTGACATCCTCAATAGGCTGTCTCATTGTCGTATTAGGGTAAAACTAGGGCCTCAAAATAAGGCCTTATGAAATATGTATTGTTTTGAAAAATTACATTTTTATTTCACCTTTATTTAACCAGGTAGGCCAGTTGAGAACAAGTTCTCATTTACAACTGCGAGCTGGCCAAGATAAAGCAAAGCAGTGCGAAACAAACAACAACACATGGAATAAACAAACATACAGTCAATAACACAATAGAAAAGTCTATATACAGTGTGTGCAAATGAGGTAAGATTAGGGAGGTAAGGCAATAAATAGGCCATAGTGGCGAAATAATTACAGTATAGCAATTAAACACTGGAGTGATAGATGTGCAGAAGACGATTGTGCAAGTAGAGATACTGGGGTGCAAAGGAGCAAAAAAATTAAAACAATTACAATATGGGGATGAGGTAGTTCGGTGGGCTATTTACAGATGGGCTATGTACAGGTGCAATGATCTGTAAGCTGCTCTGACAGCTGATGCTTAAAGTTAGTGAGGGAGATATGTGTCTCCAGCTTCAGTGATTTTTGCAAATCGTTCCAGTCATTGGCAGCAGAGAACTGGAAGGAAAGGTGGCCAAAGGAGGAATTGGCTTTGGGGGTGATCAGTGAAATATACCTGCTGGAGCGCGTACTATGGGTGGGTGCTGCTATGGTGACCAGTGAGCTGAGATAAGGCGGGGCTTTACCTACCAAAGACTTATAGATGACCTGGAGCCAGTGGGTTTGGTGACAAATATGAAGCGCGGGCCAGCCAACGAGAGCAAACAGGTCGCAGTGGTGGGTAGTATATGGGGCTTTGGTGACAAAACAGATGGCACTGTGATAGACTGCATCCAATTTGATGAGTAGAGTGTTGGAGGCTATTTTGTTAATGACATCGCCGAAGTTAAGGATTGGTAGGATAATCAGTTTTACGAGGGTATGTTTGGCAGCATGAGTGAAGGATCCTTTGTTGCGAAATAGGAAGCCAATTCTAGATTTAATTTTGGATTGGAGATGATTAATGTGAGTCTGGAAGGAGAGTTTACAGTCTAACCAGACTCCTAGGTATTTGTAGATGTCCACATATTCTAAATCAGAACCGTCCAGAGTAGTGATGCTAGATGGTCAGGCAGGTGCGGGCAGCGATCGGTTGAAGAGCATGCATGTAGTTTTACTTGCATTTAAGAGCAGTTGAAGGCCACAGAAGGAGAGATGTATGGCATTGAAGCTCGCCTGGAGGTTAGATAACACAGTGTCCAAAGAAGGGCCAGAAGTATACAGAATGGTGTCGTCTGCGAAGGTGGTGGATCAGAGAATCACCAGCAGCAACAGCGACATCATTGATGTATACAGAGAAAAGAGTTGGCCCGAGAATTGAACCCTGTGGCACCCCCATAGAGACTGCCAGAGGTCCGGACAACAGGCCCTCCGATTTGACACACTGAACTCTATCAGAGAAGTAATTGCTGAACCAGGCGAGGCAATCATTTGAGAAACCAAGGCTTTTGAGTCTGCCGATAAGAATGCGGTGATTGACAGAGTCGAAAGCCTTGGCCAGGTCGATGAATACGGCTGCACAGTATTGTCTTTTATCGATGGCGGTTATGATATCGTTTAGGACCTTGAGCGTGGCTGAGGTGCACCCATGACCAGCTCAGAAACCAGATTGCATAGGGGAGAAGGTACGGTGGGATTCGAAATGGACTTGTTGTGGGAAGGCAGGCACTGTTCTTTAGCTCCCTTTCCTTCTTTTTGGTGGAACTCGACGGCCCGACTGGAAATCCGCTTGGCCCGAGATTTGACTTGTAACCAAACAGTCAGTCAGGTCAGGTAGGGTGTAGGTTCTATCAACCCCTGTTTGTAGAATGCCTTTGGTAAGGCAATACTCCACAAAACATTCTCTGTAGGCGATCCATGTGTGAGCCGCACATCAGCTCGAATGCGTTGGCAGCCTCTAGTGTCTGGAGCGCACCCACGAGAGAATGGACTGCGAGAGCAAACTCGTTGAATACTGCAGCATCTCCCATCTTGATAGGTTCCGCATTCAGGATGGCTCCAAGCTCGCTCTGCACCAACTGCCTTGGCTGTCCATACTTGTCTTGGAGTGCGCTCAGGGCAGTGGGATAGGGATTTGGATCATGCGCACATGACTGGGTCAGTTTGTAAGCACTTGGAAGCTTGTGGTGCTCTAGCAGAACTTGGTACTTGTAATGCTGTCAGATGAGGATGCGGGCCAAGCAGGCTGTCCAGGGCCTTCCTCAGTAGGACAAAGTCACTCTCACGACCGCTGCTGAAGTGTGGGAGTTTTGGCTTTAGGATCCCAAAGCAGGAGGCTACAACTAGGTCCATTAGGTTTGGGCCTGAAGTCACAGGTGCTAGAGGCACCCCAGATGTTGGCTGCCGACGTGGATTGGGCCTATGTGGTGGTGCCGCCCAGTGACCTTTGTAGGATAAGAGCAGGCGTGGTGCTGGCATGCTCAAAGGTGGCCCAGCAGTTGATGCTAAGAACTGGTTTGACTGATTAAGCAATGGATGTGGATCAGTCCAATGGTGTGGGACTAGCAGCAAGGAGGAGGCATCACTCTGGTTTATTTGACCATGGTTGTGGACACCTGGACTTGAGGAAAGTCCTTGGTTGGTGTCATGTCAGGATACATGGCACGTTAATGGAGGTTGCTCTAGTATGAGTGGGTGGCTGGTCTGGTGCCAGCCAGAGTTCCCTTCATGTGATCCTGCCTGGTGGTCGATCGCGTCTTGAGTTTTTGGCTCCTGCTTGGTGCCACGCTTTGTCGGGTGACTGTGCAAGATGCGGCTGGGGGTGCATAGAGGGGCGTAATCTTCACCCATTTCTAGGAGGGAGTGGCGCAGCTCCGCCTTCTTCAGCACGTTCTGGGCCTGGTGAAGGCGTTGCTGCTGTTGCCATTATCTTTCTCTACTCCCCAGCTGCATCTTCTGGTATCTTCTCTCCATGGTGAGTTGGAGTCTCTCTATTTCAGAATTGAACCGTGCTGCCTCTCTCTCTTTAGCTAACTGGTGTTCCAGTTCTTTAAGTTCTATCTTCTTAAGATGAACTTGAATATATGAGTCATCACGGTTGTCGCCATTACTTCTTTGTTGACTGCGGGCTGGCGTCCCCCTTCCTTGGAGAGACTGGGCTTTTAACGCCTTTTGTTCTGGCTGGCCTGGGCTCAACAGTTCGCTTTGTTGAGGTTGATGATGATCTTCTTCATCAAAATCCTCCTCAAGGTCTTCTTCTTCTGGGGCTTGGCTGAAGCTGACCTGTGGGGGAGGGCTCACCGGTTAGAATGCCCTCACCTCGGTGGGCATGCCCACTTGGAGCAGTTGTTAGAGTGCGTGGGTGGTTGACTATGTAGTCCTCCATTCTTTTAGGCTGCTGTATCTGCCATAGTGGATGGTCTTCTCCTCTGGGATGGGACCCATGGGAGATCTGGTTGTCCTCAGTCTCGATGTCCATCATCCGGCTCAAAGGACCATAAAACGGAGTCTGGTGCTCTCTAATGTGTGGATAGGCTACTTGGAGTAAATGGATGCCAGACTGCACTCTGGTCAAAGAGCGATGACAGACACAGAAGCCCAGTACTTGGTTAAAAACTCACAAATATCCCTGAAAATGAAAACGGTCTGATCTCCACAAAAGCCAACCGAACTGAGAAATAAGTTTTGTTTTTGTTATATTAACAAGTGGTTGCCATGGTAAATAATCCAATAATAATTGGTAGGAAACATCAAAGAGTTTACCAGAATCTCTAAATGAAAATACTGGCAGATCAATAAAATGTCCTTGTAGATCTAATTACATTTTTAGGATTCTAAATGAATGTCTAAGGGGATTTTATGCACTGGTGGATTGTAATGGTTTAAGATCTGGTTTGGTGATTAGGGTTAGTTGGCAGTTACAACTAATAGCTATAGGTTTACTGGGGCTGAGTACGGTTTAGGGTGTAGGGTCAGTGGTCTGTGGAGCAGGTGGCTGTAAGTCTAGCCCTGTGTTTGTTTCTCTTCTCCTCTTGTTGTTTCTGCTCAGTCATTTATTTTGGGTGTCCTCTCCTCATCCTTCCTCCTCTCAACCCAGGCAGGTTGTTCCCAAGACCCCTGTCACAGTGGGGGTTCCCAGATGGTACGGACTCCATAACAGACCCCCTCTACTCAGAGGTGATCTCACATGTGATCTCACATCTTACATGGTAACACAGGGGATCTTATTCGGTCATGCTTGTCAACATAGTAGTAGCTGAGAAATTAGTGCTTTTTGAGGTCATTTGGGTTTGATTAATAAAATAAAAAATCGGTTTTGATTTTTCTCTTCTTTACATTAAATGCATTTTTTGGGTTGAATGCTGTAACAACACAGAATAAAACAATTAATAAAAGTCCCATGATGTTAGTGACTGTCCATTACTCTTTATGACTTATTAACTATAATTTATGCACATTAATTTACTTTAAGAAAATATTTCAGTTGTGTATATTACATTTGTTTTATTTGATGGCGTTATTATTTCATTCCAAGTCATAATCTACTCTATAAAGCTGCTGCCTATGCTGTCTGACAAAATCACTATTTTGTTCTTCAAAGTAAATAAGGCATACTTTTATGACTGCTGAAAACCAACTATCAATCACTTAGATAATGTATTGTCAGGTTGAGATACCTTGCGAAACAATTGCTCAATGCCTCTCGATCATACATTCTTCTGTCTCTATTATGTAGCAAGTGTAAAAGAAACCGGACAAGTAGGCGGGCAATGGATTATGATCATTGTAGTATATTACTACATTTTCTGCGCTAAACTATGTACAATATTGACCTGTTGGAAACTACAGCTCCCTACTACATCGCACATTTGGGCTTGATCTGATTTATCTCTACAGAAACAAACCTAATCCGAATTCAAATAATTAAACCGACATTGGTTCAAATAACATAAATATTGGTTAATCGCTCAGCACTACAAAGATAGTCTCACACTAGCTGTTTCAGTTAAATTATCCTTTAAGCTTCTGTACTGTACAATCTTCTTTCTCTGTTTTCACAGTATACTTCGTTCTGTGTCCCAGAATACGCCATTGGCAGGAATAGGACATTTAAGGTACCTGGCTGGTACACACATTAGTTACGTTTGTTTTATCTGTGAATTGCACATACTCTTTGAAAAGGAAATGTCCTTGTGAGTGTTCAAACAGGTGAGTGTGTGTGTGCGTGCACATGTGTTTGTGTGTGTGCTCTCTGTGTTTAACTACAGAAAACATCCTTTATTTGTCTCAGCTGTCACCTTCAGATGGACAACAGTCAACATGGTGCTTCCTCGTTAGTTCCCTGGGACGTTTTCAGGTCAAAATGTATGACCACAGTCAGAGAGGGAAATCAACCACATTTAAACCGCCATTATGTCCATGCCGCCATAAAACCAGTGATTTATCCCATGCGTTTTACAGCCTTCCCATTGCCTTTTGCTTTGCTTTACACTACAGCCAGAAGTTTAAGTATGAATTTCTCACATTTTAGCAGGATCATTTATAACAGTCGTTATTCAGATCCTGCCCGATTGACTAACGACAAGAATGATTAACTGATATTGGCTTATAAATGCTGACTTCGGGTCTCTATGATTGAAAATTGATTTATTGTCTTCCAGAAACACATGAACATGGTTTTATGGCCATTACTGTAATACAGTAAAACAGAAACATTTCTGGGTGTTCTTACACATTTATTTTCATAAAAGTAACTATACCAGCCAATGAACCCTGAAACTGGTCTGGTGTTGGCCTCCTTCCCATTCACTCTATCATTCTCTCTGTCTCTCTCACTCTCCTTGTCTCTCTCTCTCTCTTCTCTCTCTTTCCAGTGGTTGTAACTTGTAACCAGACCTGGGATATGTTAAAAAAAAGATTGGCTGCCACCCAACCTGAACATTATAGCTCCCTAACGGAGCTTTATAGCAGTCAGACCAGCCATATAGATCCCTCTCACTATACACTGTACTCTCTCTGCTCCCTGGGGTGCTCTCCTGGAAAATAGAGTCCTTTTAATGATATCGCCAGAATCCATTTTCTTTGGAGCGCTAAAATATAGGCTTTCGTAGCGGCTCCCAAACCACAACTGTATAGTGCTATAGAATAATATTGTAGTGGTTTCAAAACTTGTTTTCTTTGTGACCAACCTAAAGCATTTCAAAGTTGTAATGCCAAATAGATAAAACCATGTTTTTAACCACAACCCAGGACGCAAGAGGGACCGGCCATGACCTACCATTTGAAAAATGAAGTATGGTAGCCCCCCAAAAATAGAATGGTACCCCCATTTTCTCTTGACCCCCTGTTCGTGATCTTAATTCTCTTCATGGGTAGCTCTCACCCCCTGAGAGAGGATGACTGGGGAGGAAGAGGAGAAAGGAAGAGGAGGATGTTGGATATACAGTGGGGAGAACAAGTATTTGATACACTGCCGATTTTGCAGGTTTTCCTACTTACAAAGCATGTAGAGGTCTGTAATTTTTATCATAGGTACACTTCAACTATGAGAGACGGAATCTAAAACAAAAATCCAGAAAATCACATTGTATGATTTTTAAGTAATTAATTTGCATTTTATTGCATGACATAAGTATTTGATACATCAGAAAAGCAGAACTTAATATTTGGTACAGAAACCTTTGTTTGCAATTACAGAGATCATACGTTTCCTGTAGTTCTTGACTAGGTTTGCACACACTGCAGCAGGGATTTTGGCCCACTCCTCCCTACAGATCTTCTCCAGATCCTTCAGGTTTCGGGGCTGTCGCTGGGCAATACGGAGTTTCAGCTCCCTCCAAAGATTTTCTATTGGGTTCAGGTCTGGAGACTGGCTAGGCCACTCCAGGACCTTGAGATGCTTCTTACGGAGCCACTCCTTAGTTGCCATGGCTGTGTGCTTCGTGTCGTTGTCATGCTGGAAGACCCAGCCACGACCCATCTTCAATGCTCTTACTGAGGGAAGGAGGTTGTTGGCCAAGATCTCGCGATACATGGCCCCATCCATCCTCCCCTCAATACGGTGCAGTCGTCCTGTCCCCTTTGCAGAAAAGCATCCCCAAAGAATGATGTTTCCACCTCCATGCTTCACGGTTGGGATGGTGTTCTTGGGGTTGTACTCATACTTCTTCTTCCTCCAAACACGGCGAGTGGAGTTAGCCCTGTCTCTTATACACATCTAGATGTGTATAAGAGACAGGGCTTAAGCAGGGGGACCTTGCGTGCGCTGCAGGATTTTAATCCATGACGGCGTAGTGTGTTACTAATGGTTTTCTTTGAGACTGTGGTCCCAGCTCTCTTCAGGTCATTGACCAGGTCCTGCCGTGTAGTTCTGGGCTGATCCCTCACCTTCCTCATGATCATTGATGCCCCACGAGGTGAAATCTTGCATGGAGCCCCAGACCGAGGGTGATTGACCGTCATCTTGAACTTCTTCCATTTTCTAATAATTGCGCCAACAGTTGTTTCCTTCTCACCAAGCTGCTTGCCTATTGTCCTGTAGCCCATCCCAGCCTTGTGCAGGTCTACAATTGTATCCCTGATGTCCTTACACAGCTCTCTGGTCTTGGCCATTGTGGAGAGGTTGGAATCTGTTTGATTGAGTGTGTGGACAGGTGTATTTTATACAGGTAACGAGTTCAAACAGGTGCAGTTAATACAGGTAATGAGTGGAGAACAGGAGGGCTTCTTAAACAAAAACTAACAGGTCTGTGAGAGCTGGAATTCTTACTGGTTGGTAGGTGATCAAATACTTATGTCATGCAATAAAATGCAAATTAATTATTTAAAAATCATACAATGTGATTTTCTGGATTTTTGTTTTAGATTCCGTCTCTCACAGTTGAAGTGTACCTATGATAAAAATTACAGACCTCTACATGCTTTGTAAGTAGGAAAACCTGCAAAATCGGCAGTGTATCAAATACTTGTTCTCCCCACTGTATATATATATATAAAGTCACTTTCTAACTAGAGGTGTAAATATACACTTTGGGTATTGGTGGATTTTTCCATTTTAACATACAGTAAATAATTATGATACAATGGGACAGCTTGGAGAACGTTTCCATATTGTGACATGCTGTCTCATCACCCTAAATATAGTAATGTATTGTCTAGTCTGTCTGTCTGTCTATCCATCTCTCTTTCTTTTCTCTCACTCCCTCTTCCTCTCTCTCTCTCTCTCTCCCCCCCTCTCTAACCCCTCTACACTCTCTCGTCTGAGGTAGTTTCCTGTTCCTCCCCCTGAAGGTTCTGTCAACGTCCTCACCCCCACACTACTCTGTCCCTTTCCTGTTGAATGCTGGGACGTCTGTGTTCCCATTGTGTGTGTGAGCGGACCACATGGGGTGTCACGGTAAGCCGCGTGGAGAGAGAGGACGCGACCGATTGGGAATGCAATGACTAAAGCCCCTGTGGAGAGAGGCAAAAATAACAATAGGTCATTATCAATACCAGTGGGCAGAGCCCCACCTGTTTAGCAAAAATAAATACATTATCATTAAAAAAATATATTGATATTTTTGCATGTTATTTTGGCATTTAATACGCGTCACATATCAGTTTGCAAACAATGTAAAAAAAAAATATATATATATATATAATCTAATCATTTGAGTTAATAAAGCCACATACATACATGCTTTCTTGAGTAAGGCAGCTCCAAAATGCTGGTGTTTCAGCCTAGCTTTCAGCCTAGCTCAGTGCTTTCTGTGGTGGTGAGACAGCCAGCGAAAAATACGGAGCGTCGGGGTTGGTAATGTTCTCTAGTTGCGCCGTGATTGGCTCAGTGTTCAGTCACTCATGGGGACACTACGTCACTGCAACATTTACGGGGAGAGCTCAAAAATTCAAGCCCCTTGGGTGCTGCAATAGAGTTACATTATAAGTGCCTATTCAAGAAGGGTCAAGGTCATTAGCCACAGACAAAATGACATCAAGTCACTTTATATCTACAGTAGCTTTGATTGGACTGATCATGTCAACATCATACTTTCAAAATCTTAGCTAGCAAGCTAGCAGACATGATGTTGAATCAAGTCGACAATCTACTGGCAAATCCTTTTCAATCCTTGTCATATGAAGAGAATTTATGAAGAGAACTTATAGATAAGACGTATCGGTGCTCATCGGCCATTGGACATAAACATTACACAACAAATTGGAAATCACAAATTCAACAGTGAGTGGTTTGGAATGAATCAGTGGCTAACTGCAAGCATTGCAAAGCAATCACTAGCCTGCTATTCAGTGGAGTGGATGTGTGGTCCAAGTCTGGGTTTAAGGGTCTCTTTTCCAAGCCTAAAATGATAAACATTCAACATTGGCGATGCTGTCAATCCAGCATGACTTATGCCGCATTCAAAACTGGGAACTCAACAACAACAGAAAAAGAGCTCCAACTGGAAAAATACATTTGTTGCTTCATTCCTTCCTCGCTCTCGTCAGTTAAATGACATATGTTTTGTTGTCCTCATGTTCATCATTCTAATGACATCCTTGAATAATATAGGACAAAAATTTGATCTTTCAAACTACCCGTGAGTTCTATTGGCTGCTGTATTTAACATTCAGCAAACAAGAGCTTGCGTCCCTCTTCGAATAGTCTATTGGTATAAAAAAATGCAACAAAAAAAAAATTCAGCAAGCTATTCTAGTCTAGCTTTTCCTGCATGGGACTCCAAGAGCTAAGGAGCCTTTTTTAAGGAGAGAGGCCAGTGGAGCACAGGTGCGTGCGTATTGCACGAGACAGGTTAGAAGTTAGAAGCTTATTATGCATAACCCATCATTAATTAGCTGAATATAAGGTTAATATTGCATTGAATGTATTACATGAAAGAGGTAGTCTAGGACATCTATATATAGGGCTAAATATCAACAGTGGTGTAAAGTACTGAAATAAAAAATACTTGAAAGTACTACTTAAGTAGTTTTTGGGGGTAACTGTACTTTACTTTACTATTTATATTTTTGACTACTTTAACTTTTACTTCACTACTTTCCTAAAGAAAATGATGTACTTTTTACTCCATACATTTTCCCTGACACTCAAAGGTACTCGTTACATTTTAAATGGTTAGCAGGACAGAAATGTTTTCTAATTCACACACTTATCAAGAGAACATCCCTGGTCATCCCTACTGCCTCTGATCTGGCGGGCTCACTAAACACACTTATCAAGAGAACATCCCTGGTCATCNGCCTCTGATCTGGCGGGCTCACTAAACACACTTATCAAGAGAACATCCCTGGTCATCCCTACTGCCTGATCTGGCGGGCTCACTAAACACACTTATCAAGAGAACATCCCTGGTCATCCCTACTGCCTCTGATCTGGCGGGCTCACTAAATACATGCTTTGTTTGTAAATGATGCCTGGTGTTGGAGCATGCCCCTGGCTATCAGTAAATATAAAATCTAAGACAATGGTTCCGTCTGGTTGGCTTAATATAAGGAATTTGAAAAGATTTATACTTTTACCGTTTACTTTTGATACTTAAGTATATTGAAAACCAAATACTTTGACTTTTACTCAAGTAGTATTTTACTGGGTGACTTTCACTTTAACCTGAGTCATTTTCTATTGAGGTATCTTTACTTTTACTCAAGTATGATAATTGGGTACTTTTTCCACCACTGTATATCAATCTAGAACAGGAGTATCTATTTTGGATGCAATTTGAATGCAATTGATGGAGAGAGAGAAAGATTGCGAGGGAGTGCTCGCGCGTACACTGATTTAAAGCAACGATATTCAAGTGATATGCTGTTTTACAACTCTAGATGTAATTCAAAATATATAAAATCTTTACAATTAAAAAATAAGGTGACCGCCGAAGCCACATTGAGATCGGTAATTAGACATTCGGTCTTTATATTACTGTAGCATAGGCTATGGTGCACCAAACAAGAAAGAAAGTTCCCATGATGAGATGATAGGTATATAATGCATTGTGAACTGTGCTCCATACTGTCCCCAGCCTCAGCGTTGATGAACCATCATGCAGAGGCCATAGAGAAGCCAGATTTAGACATTGCATATCATTTAACAGTTCCATTTCACGCCATGCTGTTCATATAAATAATTTATAATTCACCAGTTTCTCATAGTTGGGGTAATAGGGGTTGACTAGCTCCCCCAAAGAACAATGGTCATGCTGAGGCAAATAAACTATAAAGGGAAATAAATTGTTACAGTTTAAGTATTTCATGAAATGTTGTTTTTAGAAAAGGGCAGTTTTTTTTAAAGTACTGGGGTAATTGCCCCCCCCCCCCCCCCCCTCAGTTACCCCGGTAGAAAATTATTCCATAGGGTTTCACACAAGTGTTCAAATCCACTTAATCGGTTTTATTTCGAAATTATTTAGTAAGTAATACTTAAAAGCTAAGTCTAGTTGTCTTGTTTTAATTATTTAAATAAAATAGGGGAGGGGGGGTGGTGTTGCACATGTCACCATTAACATCCGCACTATGAGGAGATTTAATTTAAAGTCCCTCTATTTACCTCACTTGCACAATTTCTTTGTTCTTTCTTTGTGGTTCCTTTTCCATACAATCCATTACGCACAATTGCACTAAATATTATTTGAATAATGCAAGATTTTAAATCTTAGCCGTCTATAATGATGTCAGTGCTTGAGGTGTCACTACAGACACACTGGTTCGATTCCCGACTGTGTCACAACCGGCCCGTGATTGGGAGTCCCATAGGGCGGCTCACAATTGGCCCAGCGTCGTCTGGGTTAGGCCGGTGTAGGCCGTCATTGTAAATAAGAATTTGTTCTTAACTGACTTGCCTAGTTAAATAAAGGTTACATATAAAAAATGGGAAAATTAAATAAAATGACACTGGGGAGCAAAAGGTTTTCAATAGTTAAATAAAAAAAATATTCATTTGATTATAATATTTGAATGGAATATAACTAATAACATTAAATAACACTGGAATATAACATTTAATAACAATAACTCATAATTTAACAAATTAATTCAGTGTAACACTGAGGTGGAAACTCTCTTGTGGTCTGCTATTGTACGATTCTAATTTGTAAATAGGTCACAAATACAGCTACATTACCAGTCAAAAGTTTGGGCACACCTACTCATTCCAGGGTTTTTCTTATTTTTACTATTTTCTATATTGTAGAATAATAGTGAAGACATCAAAACTATGAAATAACACATGGAATCATGTAGTAACCATAAAAGTATTAAACAAATTAAAATATATTTTATATATGAGATTCTTCAAAGTAGCCACCCTTTGCCTTGATGACAGCTTTGCACACTCTTGGCATTCTCCAACACACCTCCAGGCTGTGTAAGGACTTTTTGAACAAGAAGGAGAGTGATGGTGCTGCATCAGATTACCTGGCCTCCACAATCACCCAACCGTAACCCAATTTAAATAGTTTGGAATGCGTTGGACCGCAGACTGAAGGAAAAGCAGCCAACAAGTTCTCAGCATATGTGGGAACTCCTTCAAGACTGTTGGAAAAGCATTCCAGGTGAAGCTGGTTGAGAGAATGTCAAGAGTGTGCAAAGCTGTCATCAAGGCAAAGGGTGGCTACTTTGAAGAATCTCAAATATAAAATATATTTGGAACTGTTTAACACTTTTTTTGGATACTACATGATTGCATGTGTGTTATTTCATAGTTGTGTCTTCACTATTATTATACAATGTAGGAAATAGTAAAAATAAAGAAAAACCCTTGGATGAGTCGGTGTGTCCAAACTTTTGACTAAAAGTAAAAAAGTAACATTAACTATTACTATAAAGCTATCAGTCACCAGTGGAAACATTTACAACTGCAATTAAGTTACTTTATCTTTTTTTAATGTATTTTCCCTCAGACGATCTCGTAGGAAGGTTGCTAGCTTGCACTACTAGCAGCTTATGCTAACTAGCTAGCTGGCAAGCATTTACTGCTAGTGAAGTTGTTAGCTTGCAAGTTAGAATAAACTAGTGCTAAATGGGCTAGTCATTGTCTAAATGACAGGTAGAAACATATTCCTAACCGCAAAGGGGTAACTATCCCACAGGGGCCAGTTACCCCCTAGTAGGGGGGGGGTGAGTTGCCCCCAACACACTCATCCAACATATTACTACTTTACTCAAAAATGATCTAAATGTTTCTCTCTAGACAAGTGGATTATTTATCTTAAGGCTTTCCTACTTATATATTTAAAATCTCCCTATATATATTTAGACCTAACTTTATTGAAATATATCTACAACTTTTTCAAAATTTCAAAAAATTTGATAAATTTACCACAAAATCGTTTTGTTTAAATATCTCCAAAAGTTGTGATGACACAGAGGACATTTTTTGTTGGGCAAGAGCAGTGGCAGCCAGGGGAAGTGTTGGGGGAAATATTTTGGTGACATCTTGTGGTCTTAATGGGAATTACGGTGGGGAGCAGTTACTCCAGTGGACTAGTTACCCCTAAGTACCTTATTCACCCCGGAAAAGGGAGTGGTTTTGGGTGGTAAATCTCGGTAACCGGGTTCTCGCCATTCAACCCTAGACGGCGTGTTCCTGTTCCCGCCAATATCCAGCAGCGTCGCACAGCTATTGAAGAGGAGTGGGACAGCATTCCACAGGCCACAATCAACAGCCTGATCAACTCTATGCAAAGGAGATCTGTTGCACTGCATGAGGCAAATGGTGGTCACACCAGATACTGACTGGTTTCCTGATCCAAATCCCTACATTTTTCTTTAAGGTATAGTGTCAGTGATCAACAGATACATATCTGTATTCCCAGTCATGTCAAATCCATAGATTACGGCCTAATGAAGGCATTTCAATTGAATAATTTCCTTATATGAACTGTAACTCAGTAAAATATTTGAAATTGTTGCATGTTGCGTTTATGTTTGTTCAGTCTAGTAGGCCCATATGTTTTACAGTATTGTACAATGGCTATAGATATTATTATTGAGCTGAGTTCAGTGCATCTTTTCCCTTGTGCATGCAGATGGATGGACTGATGTACAGACAGGGTGAGGTAGGGTGAATCAGCATTCTCTATGTGTTATGGGCCTTTTGAGATCTAAAGCAGTCTTTTGAGATCAAAGGGAAAGACTGGGAGAGGTACGAGAGACAGAGATACTAAGCCAGGCTGGGTGACTTTTTGGCCTTTTTAGTTTTTCCCCCAACATTTCTGTCTATGTGTCTATGTTCTCCAGGGAAATCTAGAGAGGGCATGAGAGGAAGAGGGAGAACAAGCCTGAAAGACAGAGAATTTGATTAAATTAATTATTTAGGCTCTGAGCCAATTAGATGGCTCTGATCTCATAGCTCTGGACGATGATATGGAATGTGTGTTTGTGTGTGTGTACAGAAGCATATTTTGTGGCGTATTTCATCTATGGACATGATTGTGAAAAGCACTGAACTCCCTCTGCTGGTGTTGAAGGGTAAGGACTTGAGAAATGGCACTGTCTACCTACTGTAAACTATTACCACAGTAAACTCATTATATGGTGCCTACTTTGCAATTCCAGAGCACTTTGATAAACGGGCTTAAACTGCATTGTAGGGGTAGGATGAGAATCCTGGTGGAGGCTGTAGCTAAGTGTTGGACTTAGTATCACCTGTTGTCCCCGCTCCTCCTTTCTCTTTTGATCCATTGATCCACAGTTCACCAGCTGAGGTATGTTCTCAGTACAGGCCTGAGTCTGAGTCTTTAGCGGTGGATCACGTTTCTAAGACACCTGTACGTGTGGTGCTGCTGATAATGTGTGGGCTCCTGCTTGTCATACTGTTGGTGACAGTTTGGGTTTCACTGTTCAGAGCAGCACAGCCGGTGGCCTTTGTAACATGGCATGATGATTAAGTACTCTCTGACATACTGTTTAAGAGAGAGAGAGTTATGGAGAGCAGAAGTGGGGAAGAAGGCTAGTCCACAGCCCCAGTACTCCCACAACTTATAGAGAAACCCCTTCTGGGAGTTGTCATTACAGTTAAATAAGGAAATACTGAGATATTCAAGTCCTGTTAAGAACCAGATTCACAGCCAAACACCAACCCCTCTGAAACATGTTTACATTCAACCAAGAGGGTAGGCAGTACTGTATATGAATGGGGAGGGGGAGAGGATCTACAAGAACAACAATTGATAGTGATTGAAGGAGTAAAACACCTATTTATTCTACGTTGATTTACTCCTCTTCACTCTCACTCCATCTTCTTTTAGCAGATTCCCTCGTTCTTGACTTCACAGGAATGTGCTTTGGCACTGTGTGCATTCTCCAAGGACCCGGGCTGCCAGGGTGGGGGTGGTGGGGAGTGGGAGGCTTGGTTAACCCATGAGAAGAGAGGGGGAGTTGGGGTCAGCCGGGAGAGAAGGTGGGCTTTTGTAGTGGCAGGGGCCTCTGTTTAAACTGAGATTAGTTGCTGACCTGTCCTCTGTCCTATGAACATGAAGCCCTCAGAGGTGCCCTGTTCCATTTCACAGCCCTTACCACCACTGTTCAGAACTCATCCAATGTTCTCCAGAACACTTATTCTCAAACCTTTTGCCTTGGGACCCACCACAAGCATCTCATCCATTAAAGTGACTTAGATCTCTTTTCCAACTGTTCAGTCAGTTTTTGTACACGTTCATACCTGTTCATACTAGATATGCTGCTTGTCCACCGTTATAGTATTTATTATCAAAACTCAGTCTGTCAATAGTAGACCTATTACTACGATACGAAAATGTGTCTGGTAACACAAGATTTAATTAAACACTGCCATAGACATAATATTTCCAATCTGCCAAAGACATCAAAATCTACTCCAAGGTCCACAGTGGATAGCCATTGTTACTTTGCTTTCCTAGTTTGTGTTTCCTATTTAGAAGACCATTGAGAGGATGCCCAGACTTGTCAGACTAGGGGATTTTGTTACTATACTCTGCAGCCCAGCCAGAGAGAGAATCCTCTTGCGAAAAACTAAACACATACTTCACCGATTACAGGCTTACTGTACAGCAGTGTATACAGTGTGGGAACTCGTCATTCAGGACAGGTGGGCCTTTTTTGCATGTTATTTTGACATTAATACGTGTCACATATCAGTTTGCAAACAGTGTAAAAAATAAATAATTGAGTTAATAAAGACGCATAACAAAATCAATTTTTTGCTTTCTTGAGTAAGGCAGCTCCAAATTGCAGGTTTCAGCCTAGCTCAGTGCTTTCTCTGGGGGAGCCAGCAGAAAATACAGAGTGTAGGGGTTGTTAATGTTCTCTAGTTGCGCCGTGATTGGCTCGGTATTCTGCCATTCATGAGGACACTACGTCACCGCAAAATCTATAGGTAGAGCTAAACAATTCAAGCCCCTTGGGTGCTGCCATAGATTTACATTAGAAGTGCCCATCCAAGAAGGCTCAAGGTCATCAGCCACAGATAAAATTACATCAAATCACATATCTACAGTAGCTTTGATTGGACTGATGCCCATGTCAACATCATACTTTCAAAATCTTAGCTAGCTAGCAGTCATCTTCATGAGTCAAGTCGACAATCTACTGGCAAATCCTTTTCAATCCTTGTCATATGAAGAGAAATTATAGATAAAACGTATCGGTGATCATCGGCCATTGGACATTATCATTAAACAAGAAGTTGGAAATGACAAATTCAACAATGAATCGTTTGGAAGGAATCAGTGGCTAACTGCAAGCGTTGCAAAGCAATCACTAGCCTGCTATTCAGTGGAGAGGGTGTGTATTCCAAACCGCGCCACCTTCCTGTTCACGTGAGCACTGCACAACAAGGTGAGTCCAAAAATGTATTGTATGCAGCTGCATAAATTATGTAATATGCCAGGGAGATATGTATACTGTAGCTAAGAAAGTAATACTAAGTGTATGTTGTGTAGTAAGCTATTAGGAGCTCATGTGCCTCACCCTAATAATTTGGTACCTCTCCCCTTCATAACAGCCTACTGTTCTGGCTTGGTGGTGTACATGTAGCCTATAACCTGTTTTAAGAAATGTCATCATTGAATATTGTAAGAGCGTTCATTGTCTGCTTATATGCCCCTTTTATTTATCCTACGGTTCTGACTTGGTGTACAGGGAGAATACTGTAAGAATGGCCCATGTTCTGAATTCTGTCGCTGTACATTTCAAAAGTGCTGAACAAATAGTTATATTGACTACTTCCGTCCTAGCTTGCTCATTAATGTCTTAATCGAAATTACGTATTGCATCTCATCTGCTCATCGTCCCCTCATGCCATAGTTTGTTCATCTCAATTGTCAGTAGAAACCGCATTTGTTTAAGCAAATCAGCCATATCAGCTATGTTTTTTAAAAAGGCAGTAAATGAGGCTGAATGAACTGTTTCACTGACAAGGCTCCTCTGATAGCCAGGTGTAGTGATGGTAAGGATTCACTCCATGGTTCTGAAAGAAAGCTCTGCTGTTGAGACAGCTTTATGTAGGCCCTAACAGTTTGTGGGCACCGTTTGTCACCGTTATAGTGCAATTAATATATTGTTTAGTGTTGTGCTGTGTAGTGGCTTTGCTGGCATGTATATACAGTACAGTATATCTGATACTGAGTGAAACAATTTTATCATTACTGTACATTTAATTAGAAATGGAGGTGGTTGTTGATGTCCTACTCCAAGGAAAGAATCATACAGAGATACATTCTCATCAGATAGTCTTTATTGTGTATTATCTCAGACGTTCCTAATCCTACAGTCCCTGGTTCGAATCCAGGCTGTATGACACGCGGCCGTTATTGGGAGTCCCATAGGGCGGAGCACAATTTGGCCCAGCATCATCCGGGTTTAGCCGGGGTAGGCCGTCATTGTAAATAAGAATTTGTTCTTAACTGACTTGCCTAGTTAAATAAATCTTAAATAAAAAAATGTAAATAAAAAATATAGACTAACATCTGACCCTGTGTAATGACTGTGTAGTGTCAGATTACCAAACATCTGAAAATGAGCTGATTGAGCAGAGGGCACTACTGCCATGACTATCCTAACACACGCACACACACACAACCACGCACAGACACACATTTATCAAAAGGGAGAGCTGAGGACCGTGAAGGGGAGAAGAGTCAAATGAGATTTATGAGGTCCCAGGGGTACAGACAGGTGGAAACACTGAGAGGAAGAGAGGGAGACTAGAAAAGTATAGCTCGATTAAGATGACTGGGTTTTACTGCGGTCCAGGGGGTTGTCATTGGACTGAGGCAATTCACTATCACGCTCATGTAATGACTCCCAGACTTTGTTGATATTTATTTTGTTACAAACTTATTTTATTTTCTGTTGTTTTGGCACATGCTTTGGTGACACAAATGAATTTCTCCAATGCCAATAATACAACCTGAAATGAGCTAAGACTGAAATGGAAGTGGAAATGAGAGCAAGAACTAGGATTAAAGTATAAGATTGTGAAAGGGCATATGTAATGTAAAGCATGTTGTGGTGTTCAGACCAAGTCAAAACACTGAATCTGAGTTACTGAAAATCAACTTGCCAAATGCCTTTTGTCATGATTATTATGGCTATTATAAAAGAGAAATACACAGTGGTGTAAAGTACTTAAGTAGAAATACTTTAAAGTACTACTTAAGTCGTTTTTGGGGGTATCTGTACTTTACTATTTATATTTTTGCCAACTTTTACTTCAATACATTCCTAAAGAAAATAATGTACTTTTTACTCCATACATTTTCCCTGACATCCAAAAGTACGTGTTACATTTTGAATGCTTAGCAGGACAAGAAAATGGTCCCATTCACGCACTCACCAAGAGAACATCCCTGGTCATCCTTACTTGCTTTGATCTTGTGAAATCACAAAACACAAATGCTTTGTTTGTAAACTATGTCTGAATCTGTAAATCCGTAAATTAAAAAATATATATATATATATTCTTGCCATCTGTTTTGTTTTAATATAAGGAATTGATACAAGTATATTTTAGCAATTACATTTACTTTTAATACTTAAGTATATTTAAACCCAAATACTTTTTGACTTTTACTCAAGTAGTGTTTTACTGGGTGACTTTTACTTGAGTCATTTTCTATTAATCTTTACTTTTACTCAAGTATGACAATTGGGTACATTTTCCACCACTTGCAATACAACATCTTGGTCTGCCCTGTCAAGGGGATAAAAGAAAAACACTGAAAACACAAAATAAACATTCCCCTGATGATGGCAAATATCGTTCCACTTTATTTTCCTTCTGTTGAAAATCTGTCACTCAATGATCTTGAGAGAGAAAGAGAGAGAAAAGAAATGCGGCTGTTTATTTTTCCAATCTGGCTGGAGTGTTTGTGCAGATCCCTTTGGATAACAGAGGCAGACGCTGCCAAGAGTAGATTGGTCCGGGACGGGGAAAGGAGCGTGTGCTGGGATGAGCCCTCTCAGCTTTCAGACTTTCTGTGTCTCACAGCTTCTCGCTCTATCAAAGGAATCCCAAATCCCTCAATTTCTCTCCTGCCTTATCTTTGTCTGCAAGAAGGCCTGTGTTTCGTCAGGGGCCATGGCCCTCATTACATCTGACTGTCCCACCGCATCACGAAAAATAGCCTTACACACACACACACACACGAACACACACACACACATACAAATACAAAAACACACAGAGACAGACAGACATACAGACACACACACAGACAGGCTGGAGGAAGAGAAAACACCTGAAACAGCAGAAAACACGCGGTCCTTTGTTTGGCTTCTTCCCTCACGAGGCAGAGGGCCTGTTTTTGCAGATTTACAGCCAGGCCAGAGACCAGAGAGACTGCCAGGAAGGCAGGAGAGAGGCAGGTGGGAGTCAGGGGGTCTACATCACCTGACTGATCCTGATTCATTTCTGTGGCTCTGTGGTTCACCTGTCATACAGAAGCTGATGAAAGAGTGCACTGATCTCAGAACAGCCAGATTATATAACAAACAGCCAGGTCACCTTCCATAACAGCCAGTCAGTCAGGGAGCCCCAGGCCTCTCATTCAACTAAAATACTAGATCTGTTTTGTACCTTATTGTCACACTTTTGCTGCTTTGCTGAATGTTCTAATCATACTGTAAGATGTATTGGAATATCAGTCCAGTATCATTAGTATCATCAGCCATCTTGCCTCTATAAAGCCATAGGCAAAGCAATATTTCCTACCAGTTTTGCAGGAAACCTATTTAGTTTTTCATCTGTTTTCCTCCCCACTCTCCCTTTTTGGTCTCTGTTCCACAATTAAACTTATATTGTTATGTCTGTACATTTACATTCCAACTCACATTCTTTAATATAAACTTGTAAGTGTCACCTCAGCCCTAGCTAGAGTGGGCCAAGCTCCCGGTGGGGTTGGGGTTGGGGAGGCTAGACAGAGAGGGTGGAGAGGGGATAGAACATGTAGCTTCTATAAACCAAACCATTATCTCTCTCCCCATTAATAAAATAGAAAGGTTTGATCTGAAGGGCCAGAAAGGGAAATTAAGTCAAAGATTAACAGGTCATAAGCGGGGCAATGTTATTGGTACAAAATAAAACAAAATATGAACATGACCTTTTAATATTAAAGTAACAAAACAGAAATGTGACCCCAACTGCCTCCAAAACATAAACAGGAAGATAAACCCTAAGATCTCAAAGTGGGGAGTCAGAACGTTAAACAACATGATTCCCCTTGCCCCAAATAGTCATGTTATGTCCGGTTCAATGATACGTGTCTTTATTAATGTGTCCTCAGTCATCATGGGATCAGGTAGGTCTTGAATGGGTCTCAAGTACAGACACTCTATCTCTGTCTGTCTGTCCCTCTCTCTTCATGATCTGGCATGTCTTTACAACAATGTACAGTGTATGAAGTCAACTGTCGTCAGTGGTGTACTGGTGCCTGGAGAAGTGGATATACTCAAATTTTGCCAAAGAATTCCTACACGTTCCATCCGGCGAAGGAAAGGTGTGAAACACTCTATGACAAACCGTGACATACACACTCTGAATGACCTAAAATGATAAATCCCATATTGGTCGTTCACAGTCAGGCCAACCCAAGCCGTACTGTCAGGTAGGCTAATAGTAGGGCAACTATTGAAACAGATAAATGAGGCTGTCAACTGTACATTTGCTCATAGGCCTACCGCCATTTGCACATTGCTGCGCTTAAAATGTCAAGAAATAATAGTTTATCAACATTTTAAGCTAAACATTCTGATCTCTCTCTCTCTCTCTACCAAATTTCATTAGCCAGATCTGGCATTGTGTGGGGGGACTAACATGTTATCCAGAGTTCTAGAGTGATCTATGATTTAAAATGATTTATAACATATATTTATTCAACCGTTATTTAAACCAGGAAGTCACATTGTTTTAATATAGAATCTAATTTCCCACTTGACTAAGAAAACAGACCTGGGCCTGTACTAGAACAGTACCAGCATAGTGTTGCAACACTGCATCTGATCATCAGCCAACAACATTAAAATTCCTCACAAGTACACAGTATAGGAAAGTAGAGTATACTCATTCCAGCAGAACCATCTGGCTTGCTCTATCTCTGACCCTGGCTGTGTTGCCCAAATCCTCTGGCTTATAGCACAGCTAATGAGACCATGTTAGAAAATAACTCTCTTTCAAGAAGAAAAGAAATGACACACCATATATTTTATTATATCATTCAGAATTCAACAAATGTGTGTTCTATGGGCATGTGGATGGACTATTAATGGTGTATTTGGTCAAATATATAAAAACAATTCTCCATTCTCAGTTTTGACTGTTCAAATTCTCAAAAAATATTTTGATAGATGCGGTAAAGATGTCACTGGAACCAAAACAATGGAAACGCCATGGAAACGCGTGGGGAGAAGATGCTGAAGGGGATTTGTAGGCTTTACAAGGTGCCTGTTATTCGGCAGGATAATTCCATTGAGAAGGTAGATTTCTATTAAGGTAAAGCAAGACATTTACTGCAACACAATAATGCCCTCTTCTGGTAGGCTTGTCAATTCATTCTAAATAGGACAGGATAGGAGTGGCATATTATTTGTGATAAAAACATTCAGATATACTGTATTGGTCCCTTTAAATCTTGATTACTGAGTTTACTGTAATGACATTTATGCAACCTTGTCAAAAATCATGCAACCTTGTCAAAAATGAACTTTCATTTCACCTCTTAGGCCTATGTTGCACTCATCTTCAACCTATTAGTTTGTGTCTTGGATGACCAATGTTCTTAACAAATGTTGTCAATAATATCTATTTACAAACGTTTATGTTTATTTTCCGCTATGAAGAATGACATTTAATAAATTGTCCAACCTTGCACTTTAGACTGTGACATCAGAGACAGACATACAGACACATTTTATTTGTCACATGCTTCGTAAAACAACAGGTGTGAACTAACAGTGAAATGCTTAAAGACAAATAATAGAAAAGTTAAACCGTGCTTGCACGTACATATCCACCATCTATGGTTCAACCCCCCAGAGTTGAGGCTCGCCACTTGCCAGACATACAGTGACCTCCTTAATTACTGGGACAGTGAGCATTTTTTCTTCTTTTGGCTCTGTACATTTCTAAACACTTCTACACTGAACAAAAATACAAATGCAACATGTAAAATCTTGGTCCCATGTTTTATGAGCTGAAATAAAAGGAGTATTTCTGTCTGTAATAAAGCATTTTTGTGGGTAAAAATTATTCTGATTGGCTGTGCCTGGCTGCCAAGTGGGTGGGCCTGTGCCCTCCAAGGCCCACCCATGGCTGCACCCCTGCCCAGTCATGTGAAATTCATAGATTAGGGCCTAATTAATTCATTTAAATTGATATGAACTGTAACTCAGTAAAATCTTTGAAATTGTTGCATGTTGCGTTTATATTTTTGTTCAGTATACATTCATGTGGATGCTACCATGATTAAAGATAGTCCTGAAAGAATCGTGAACAATGATGAGTGAGAAATAGGGTTGAATGAGATTTACAGCCCATAACCACTCCCTTTTCCTGGGATAAATAACTGTGAAAAACGAGTCAATTTTAATAAATTATTTATATGAACAGCATGGTGTGAAATGGAACTGTTAAATGATATGCAATGTCTAAATCTGGCTTCTCTACATCCTCTGTGTGATGAATCATCAACGTTTAGCCTGGGGACAGACAGCCCATCTCAGTATGGAACGCAGTTCACAACGCATGTAGACCTCATCGTGGTAACTTTATTTATTGTGACAGGTAGGCATACATTTGCTGCAGCATAGCCTATGCTACAGTATTATAAAGTCCGAATGCACATCTAATTTATCCATCTCCATCTGGCTTTTGGGGGTCACCTTATTTTTATTGTAAAGATATTTTTTTTTAAATTGCAGCTGCACAGTTTAAAAAAAGAAGAAGCCTATCACTCGAATACCGTTGCTTTAAATCAGAGCACGCACGAGCATCAACTCCATTCAAATTACATCCAAAATAAATCATCCTGTTCTAGATGTATATATAGTCCTATATATACACTGGAGCTGTCCTAGCCTAGGTATTACATTCAATGCAGTATTAGCCTTATATTTAGCTAATTAATGATGGGTTATGCATAATAAGCTTCTAACTTACAGCCTCTGTCTCTTGCGCAATACACACACACCTGTGCTCCGCTGGCCTCTCTCCTTAAAAAAGGCTCCTTAGCTCTTGGAGTCCCATGCAGCAAAAGCTAGACTAGAATAACTTGCTGGACATTATCTTTTTGTGCATTTCTTATACCAATAGACTATTCGAAGACGGACGGAAGCTCTTGTTTGTGGAATGTTAAATACAGCAGCCAATAGAACTCACGGGTAGTTTGAAAGAAGAGTGAACATGTGATGGTGAAGTGAAAGCCTTCTGCATCTAATTCTAGTTCTATAGTATTCAAGGATGTCATTAGAATGATGAAGATAATGACCACGAAACGTATTTAATTTAACTGTTGAAAGCGAGGAAGGAATGAAGCAACAATACAGAGAGAAAGAGGAAGTAGGCTAATAACATTAGCGGAAATATTATGAAAGGTATATATGCATTAGCCTACTAATTATACAAATGTTATATTTCAAAATTACAATCAAATTTGCTAGCCTATACTTGTAACTTTGTAGTCCGCATGTGCTGCACCAGAATAGCATGTTCTCTCCCTGTATTATCATGGTTTGAATGATGTGTGTAATTCCAGACATATAATACAGTACATTAATCATTAATTAATCATTAATAATAATTAATTAATTGTATATAGACTTATTTTTATACTGTATTATTGACTGTATGTTTGTTTTACTCCATTTGAACTCTGTGTTGTTACATGTGTCGAACTGCTTTGCTTTATCTTGGCCAGGTCGCAGTTGTAAATGAGACCTTGTTCTCAACTTGCCTACCTGGTTAAATAAAGGTGAAATTAAAAAAATACAGTCCACACTCAAATAAATAAGCCTACTGGATCTAGTTGAATTTATTTACCCAAAAGAGCATATAGCTAACTACATCTATGGGCTTTTATGTTTTTCTGTCATGTGTAATGTGCAGTTGTCACGGCTGTCTTCGTCCTCCTCATCTGACGAGGAGAATTGAGAAGGATCGGAGGACCAATACGCAGCGTGGTATGTGTTCATCTTGATTTTAATAGACAGAGAACACTTAACGAAACTAATACAAAAACAATAAACGACGACCGTGAAGCTAAATAACAAATAGTGCTGACACTAAACACTACACATAGACAATCACCCACAACCCACAATGACAAAACAGGCTACCTAAATATGGTTCCCAATCAGAGACAACGACTAACACCTGCCTCTGATTGAGAACCATATCAGGCCAAACACAGAAACAGACAAACTAGACATACAACATAGAATGCCCACTCAGATCACACCCTGACCAAACAAAACATAGAAACATACAAAGCAAACTATGGTCAGGGCGTGACAGCAGTAGCATATATCATATATGTATTGGATAACAGCACAATCATTTGGGCTTTTTTGGTCTTGGGCTCATAAAATGTATTTAATGTATGGCTCATCAGGGTCAGGTAGCATCAAGCTTGAATTTTCAATCACAGCTCTAATCAAATCCAGACATACAGTGCATTCGGAAATACTTTTTCCACATTTTGTTACGTTACAGCCTTATTCTAAAATTGATCAAATTGTTTTTTTGCCCTATCAATCTTCACACAATACCGCTTATTGACAAAGCAAAAACAGTTTAAAAAAAATGTTTGCACATTTATAAAATTTAAAAAACGGAAATATCACATTTACATACATTTTCAGACCCTTTACGCAGTACTTTGTTGAAGCACCTTTGACAGCGATTACAACCTCAAGTCTTCTTGGGTATGATGCTACAAGTTTGGCACACATGTATTTGGGGAGTTTCTCCCATTCTTCTCTGCAGATCCTCTCAAGCTCTGTCAGGTTGGATGGGGAGTGTTGCTGCACAGCTATTTTCAGGTCTCTCCAGAGATGTTCGATCGTGTTCAAGTCGGGGCTCTGGCTGGGCCACTCAAGGACATTCAGAGACTTGTCCCGAAGCTACTCCTGTGTTGTCTTGGCTGTGTGCTTAGGGTCGTTGTCCTGTTGGAAAGTGAACCTTCGCCCCAGTCTGAGGTCCTGAGCGCTCTGGAGCAGGTTTTCATCAAGGATCTCTGCACTTTGCTCCATTCATCTTTCCCTCGATCCTGACTAGTCTCCCAGTCACAGTCCACCATGCTTCACCGTAGGGATGGTGCCAAGTTTCCTCCAGACGTGACGCTTGGCATTCAGGCCAAAGAGTTCCATCTTGGTTTCATCAGACCAGAGAATCTTGTTTCTCATTGGTCTGAGTCCTTTAGGTGCCTTTTGGCAAACTCCAAGCCTTTTACTGAAAAGTGGCTTCCATTTGGCTACTCTACCGTAAAAGCCTGATTGGTGGAGTGCTGCAGAGATGGTTGTCCTTCTGGAAGATTCTCCCATCTATACAGAGGAACTCTGGAGCTCTGGCAGAGTGACCATTGAGTTATTGGTCACCTCCCTGACTAAGGCCCTTCTCCCCCGATTGCTCAGTTTGCCCGGGCGGCTAGCTCTAGGAAGAGTCTTGGTGTTTCCAAACGTCTTCCATTTAAAAATGATGGAGGCCACTGTGTTCGTGGGGACCTTCACTGCTGCAGAAATATTTTGGTAGCCTTCCCCAGATCTGTGCCTCGACACAATCCTGTCTCGGAGCTCTACAGACAATTCCTTCGACCTCATGGCTTGGTTTTTGCGCTGACATGCACTTTCAACTGTGGGACCTTATATAGACAGGTGTGTGTCTTTCCAAATCATGTCCAATCAATTTAATTTACCCCAGGTGGACTCCAATCAAATTGTAGAAACATCAAGTTGTAGAAACAACAAATTAGGATTGTCAATGGAAACAGAATGCACCTGAGCTCAATTTTGAGTCTCATAGCAAAGGGTCTGAATACTTATATAAATAAGGTATTCATCTTTTTTACTTGTAATAAATGTGCAAAAATTTCTAAAAACCTGTTATCGCTTTCTCATTATGGGGTATTGTGTATAGATTGATGAGGGAAAAAAATATTTCATTCATTTTAAAATAAGGATGTAACGTAACAATGTGGAAAAAGTGAAAGGGTCTGAATACTTTCTAAATGCACTGTATCTATTTTGTTCAACTTATTTCATTTGCTGTTGTTTTGGCACGTTTTGGTGATGCAAATAGATTTCTCCATTGCCAATAACACAACCTGAAATGAACTAAACCTGAAATGGAAGCGGAAATTAGAGTAAGAACTAGGATTAAAGTATATAGGAAGATCGTGAAAGGGCATATGTAATGTAAACATGTTGTGGTGTTCAACACTGAACCTGAGTTACTGAAAATCGTTCCACTTTATTTTCCTCCTGAAAATCTGTTGCTCAATGAAAGAGAGATAAAGGAAATGTGGCTGTTTATTTTTCCAATCTGTCTGGAGTGTTTGTGCAGATCCCTTTTGATAACAGAGGCAGACGCTGCCAAGAGTAGATGGGTCCGGGAGGGGGAGAGGAGTGCTTGTTGGGATGTGCCCGCTCAGCTTTCAGGCTTCCTCTTTCGTCTTATCTCTGCCTGCAAGAAGGCCTGTGTTTCATCATTAACCCCCCCCACCACCACCGCGGCCCTCGAGGAAGTGCACTGATCCTGGAACATAATGACCACCACTTGGTCCCTCTGCGTTAGGAAAAACAGCTTTACACATACCCACAGAGAGGAAGACAAAACACCAGGCCCTTTGTTTGGCTTCTTCCTTCATGAAGCAGAGGCCCTGTGTTGGCAGATTTACAGCCAGGCCAGTGACCAGGAAGTGTAAAGTTGTTCCCGAGTGGTGCAGCGGTCTAAGGCACTGCATCTCAGTGCAAGAGGCGTCACTACAGTCCCTGGTTCGATTCCAGGCTGTATCACATCCGACCGTGATTGAGAGTTCCATAGGGCGGCGCACAATTGGCCCAGCATCGTCTGGGTTTGGCCGTCACAGTAAATAAGAATTTGTTCTTAACTGACTTGCTAAGTTAAATAAAGGTTACATTTAAATAAAATTTAAAATTAAAAAAGTGAGGCGGCAGGAGAGAGGCAGGTGGAAGTCAGGGAGTCCCAGGGCTGCCGAAGGGGGCCACATCACCCGATTGATCTCTACGGGCTCTATTGTTTACCTGTCACACAGCAGCTGATTAAAAGAGCCCACTGATCTCAGAAGAGCCAGATTATGTAATAAACAGCCAGGTCACCTTCCATAGCAGCCAGTCAGTCAGGGAGTCCCAGGGCTCTCATTCAACTGAGATACCAGACCTGCTTTGTAACTTGTCACAATTTAGCTTCTTTACTGAATGTTCTGATCATACAACATTATTGCTACAAAAAAATAAAAACATGACCTTTTAATATTAAAGTAACAAAACGGAAATGTGACTCCAACTGTCTCCAAAACATGAACAGGAAGATAAACCCTAAGATCTCAAAGTGGGGAGTCAGAACGTCAAACAATCAAATGTATTTATAAAGCCCTTTTTATATCAGCAGATGTCACAAAGTGCTATACAGAAACCCAGCCTAAAATCCCAAACAGCAAGCAATGCAGATGTAGAAGCACAGTGGCTAGGAAAAACTCCCTAGGAAGGCAGGAACCTAGGAAGCAACTGAGAGAGGAACATCTGAGGGGTGGCCAGTCCTCTTATCGCTGTGCCGGGTGGAGAATATAAGTACATGGCCATTAAGGCCATATTGTTCTTCAAAATGTTCAAACGTTCATAGATGACCAGCAGGGTCAAATAATAATTACAGTGGTTGTAGAGGGTGCAACAGGTCAGTACCTCAGGCGTAATGTCAGTTAGCTTTTCATAGCCGAGCATTCAGAGGTAGAGAGAGAGAGAAAGAGAGGCGAAAACAGCAGGTCCAGGACAAGGTAGCGCATCCTGTGAACTGGTCAGGAGTCATCAGACCAGGTAGTCCTGAGGCATGGTCCTAGGGCTCAGGTCCTCCGGGAGGGGAGGGAGAAATAATTAGAGGGAGCATACTTAAATTCACACAAGACACCAGATAAGACAGGGAAATTACACCAGATAGCCCCCCGGCACAGACTATTGCAGCATAGATACTGGAGGCTGAGACAGGAGGGGGTCAACAGCAGTGGCACTGATGAGATGTGTCACATAGATGTACACACACACACACACACACACACACACACACAGTACACGTGCATATATACTTTGTATAGAGGCATATATAGAACAGATAGATTTACGTCCCCAAGATTCATTAATACCTGGTTTTGTGTAACATACAGTGCATTCAGAAAATATTCAGAACCCTTGACTTTTTCAAAAAAACAATTACATTGCAGCCTTATTCTAAAATGGATTAAATTGTTTCCCCCCCTCAATCTACACACAATACCCCATAATGACAAAGCAAAACAATTTGACATTTTTGCAAATATATTAAAAATAAAACTGAAATATGACATTTACATCAGTACTTTGTTGAAGCACCTTTGGCAGTGATTACAGCCTTGAGTCTTCTTGGGTATGACGCTACAAGAATGGCAAACCTGTATTTGGGCAGTGTCTCCCATTCTTCTCTGCAGATCCTCTCAAGCTCTGTCAGGTTGGACGTGGAGCATCGCTGCACAGCTATTTTCAGGTCTCTCCAGAGATGTTCAATTGGGTTCAAGTCCGGACTCTGGCTGGGCCACTCAAGGACATTCAGAGACTTGCCCCGTAACCACTCCTGTGTTGTCTTGGCTGTGTGCTTAGGGTCGTTGTCCTGTTGGAAGGTGAACTTTTGCCCCAGTCTGAGGTCCTGGAGCAGGTTTTCATCAAGGATCTCTCTGTACTTTGCTCCGTTCATCTTTCCCTCGATCCTGACTAGTCTCCCAGTCCCTGTTGCTGAAAAACATCCCCACAGCATGATGCTGCCACCACCATGCTTCACCGTAGGGATGGTGCCAGGTTTCTTCCAGACGTGACGCTTGACATTCAGGCCAAATAGCTCAATCTTGGTTTCATTAGACCAGAGAATCTTGTTTCTCATGGTCGGAGAGTTCTTTAGGTGCCTTTTGGCAAACTCCCTGCGGGCTGTCATGTGCCTTTTACTGAGGAGTAGCTTCCGTTTGGCCACTCTACCATGAAGGCCTGATTGGTGGAGTGCTGCAGATGGTTGTCCTTCTGGAAGGTTCTCCCATCTCCCCAGAGGAACTCTGGAGCTCTGTCAGAGTGACCATTGGGTTCTTGGTCACCTCCCTGACCAAGGCCATTCTCCCCCGATTGCTCAGTTTGGCCGGGCGGCTAGCTCTAGGAAGAGTCTTGATGTTTCCAAACTTCTTCCATTTAAGAATGATGGAGGCCACTGTGTTCTTGGGAACCTTCATTACTGCAGACATTTTTTTGTTACTCTTCCCCAGATCTGTGTCTTGACACAATCCTGTCTCCGAGCTCTACAGACAATTCCTTCCACCTCATGGCTTGGTTTTTGTTCTGACATACACTGTCAACTGGGGGACCTTATATAGACAGGTGTGTGCCTTTCCAAATCATGTCCAATCAATTGAATTTACCACAGGTGGACTCCAATCAAGTTGTAGAAACATCTCAAGGAGGATCAATGGAAACAGGATGCACCTGAGCTCAATTTTGAGTCTCATAGCAAAGGGTCTGAATACTTATGTAAATGTGATGGGTCTGTTTTTATTTTTAATACATTTGCAAACATTTCTAAAAACTTATTTTCACTTTGTCATATAGGGTATTGTGTATAGATTGATGAGCAATTTTTTTTGTGAATGAATTTTAGAACAAGGCTGTAACTAACAAAATGTGGAGAAAGTCAAGGGGTCTTACTTTCCGAAAGCACTGCATAATAATGACTTATTTCATGGGTCATGAACAAATAATATCATAGTTCACTTAAAACTTGTTTGGGCTGCAATCCCGACACAGGTACACTTATGACAACATCCAGCTCAAGTGCAGGGCGCGAAATTCAAAATCTATTTTTAAAATATTTAACTTTCACACATTACAAGTCCAATACAGCATATGAAAGGTAGACATCTTGTGAATCAAGCCAACATGTCCGATTTTTAAAATGTTTACAGGGAAGACAAAATTATGTAAATCTATTTAGCTAACCACGTCAGCAAAAAGAGAGCACTTTTCTAACTCCATCAGTTTTTTACTCCGTCACTAGCTATCACTAATTCGACCAAATAAAGATATATATAGCCACTAACCAAGAACAACTTCATAAGATGACAGTCTGATAACATTTTTATTGTATAGCATGTTTTTTTTGAAAAATGTGCATATTATGGATAAATCAATAATTACATTTCAGCTACAATCAGAAATTGCACGCAAGCAGCCATAACATTACAGACACCAACGTCAAATAACTAATTACTCATCATAAAACATATCTGAGAAATACATACTGTGCAGCAATTAAAAGACAGGATTCTTGTGATTCAGACAATATTTCCGATTTATTAAATGTTTTACAGCGAAAACAAAATGTAGTGCTATGTTAGCATAGCCACAATAGCCAGACACACTTGGGCGCCCGCGGACCAGTTGACATGCAGCGACAGATATATGAAATAACATTATAAATTGGGTCTTACTTTGGCTGATCTTTCTCTCAGAATGTTGATCAGGGTGTCCTTTGTCCAGATGAGTCGTTTGTTGGAGTCAGGATGGACTTTCCTTCTCATTAGTGGCATCTGCACTAGTTGTCAGACACGGCAGGAATTTGTCCAACGTAAAAAAAGTCAGAGAACGGAACACGCAAAACTCCCGAAAAAAATTCAAAATAATCTGATTAAAACTATCATTGCACAAAAACAACACTTACGATGATAGTTCGTCAAATACATTTATCAATAACACCAAGATTTCTCCAAAGACAGCAGCAAAACAGATACGCAATATCACTCCCAAGTCGCGCGCTTCAGACTTCCGGAAGTGGTCGGTCACGTTCAAAGAAATAGCTCTTATTCAACCTCTGAACAAGATATTCACTAAATTTCTTCTCTCATACCCTCTGAACCCAGAGCAAGGCGTACGGAGTGTACGTAGGGTCTTACGTATATATGACCATGTATAGGGCATAACGTTTGAAGCGAGCATAGATTTCTGACATTCTACTTCTTGGTCAGGAAAGTGCTGCCAAATGACTTCTGTTACCACTCAGAGAAAAAATTAGAACGGTTTTAGAAAAGAGATTGTTTCTATCCAATATTAATATTAATATAGCATATTGTAAGAGCAAAAATTGATTAAAGGCCGTTGAAAATTGGCACATATTTTCCAGTTTTTCCAATACGCCCCTGCAGCCATAACAGGTTATTAACAGACTTTTACTCAAATATAATTTCTTTGGGTGACTTTGATTTAATAGAAATTCATATGATTTATATGTTTAAGGTAATGTTAAAATAATGACTAAATTATTTATTATGTTAAGGTAATTATAAGATAATGACTAAAAAATATTCCACCCTGAAACCATATAATTGTATGAAATGTATTAGAATCATAAAACTATAATCTGATGATGTGTGTAGTTTTAGTCAGAATTAGAAACAGGACCTTTTGTTCCTTTTTAGTATGTGAGCATGGTGCAAGTGGAAACAAATGATAAGAGAGAGCTATCGACAGACAAATTGTACTACTGTGTTCCTTACAGTACATTCTGTCTCCACCCGTGGAGGGGAGAAACTGTTAGGCTTGCAGAAAATTATGAAACATGTTGCAGATTAAACAATGTATCTGTTGTAGTGGAAAAACACAGACTGTTTGAGCAAGGCGTAGCTTAAGATTTGAACTTGTTTGTGTGTATTAAAGACTGTTTGCTATTTTTTATTTTGGAGCGCTCCTCGTGAATAAACATTCTGACTATTGTAGGCTGTGACTCTTGTCTGTTTCATTCAACCAGAATCTTACAAACTCTGGTTGCAGACTGAGTAGTTTAATTGAAGTTCAGTTTAAGAAACACTGAGAACAAAATTCTCGTAACAATTTGGTCCTTCGAGCCGGATTCCAATACCTGTCCCTGTCGTCCGAAGGTAAACACGCCTTAAACCGTGTCACGGCGGGTTGTTGACCCGTAATTTAAAATACGGCTGTCCCCTGACATTGGGGTTCCATAACAGGCCGGTATATATCTAAGGTCGACAGAGACAGTGACGGAATCCAACCGACATTGCTTTTCCCAGCCTACAAGATAAGGTCAGTAAATCTTTATTCACAAATTTGGGGGAATATTTTAAGACATCTTGGACTTGATATTTTAAACACCTAGAATTAATCAAGGATAGGAACTTAGGTATTAACGAAATCGATAAGGGAACAGGTCCGCGAAGACCTGAGGTACATGTGCACTACCATAAATAAAACTAGCTTAATAATTAAGGTCTGTGAGAAAAGGCCGAGAGGTTATTAAGAAGGGATATAAAATAGGTGCTGTGAGATAGGACGGAGATTTTGTGCAAATAGGATAACTTAAATGGTTAATTAACATTATAAATTAACCATAGATCCGAATCAAAAGCCATACCTAAATAAAAGTTCTAAATTGAGGAGAGGCGAGGATATAAAATAGGGTTTGTGAGAACTTAAATGGTCAATT
The DNA here is from genome assembly GCF_002910315.2 of Salvelinus sp. IW2-2015. Lineage (NCBI taxonomy): Eukaryota > Metazoa > Chordata > Actinopteri > Salmoniformes > Salmonidae > Salvelinus > Salvelinus sp. IW2-2015. The sequence goes on from NC_036842.1 coordinate 31,371,747, forward strand.
AACAAGAGTGAATTAACCATAGATCCGATTCAAAAGACAATACTGAAATAAAGTCCAAAAAGGAGAGGCGAGAGATTTGAATTAAACGAAACAAGGTAAATTAATCATAGATCCAAATTGATTTGAATTAAACGAAACGAGGTAAATTAATCATAGATCCAAATTAATTGATTTGAATTAAAATAGTCATAACATAACAAAACCAAGTTAAAATGGGAAGTAAAGGTTCTAAGGGATGTGGAGAACTCACGGGTGATGAACGATGTATGGGGTTAAAAGATAAACGAAATGTAGATTATGGCCTAAAATGGAGAAAGAAATATGGGTTTGAAGGTTGCCTGGACGTGGGGAAATTGGAGTCTATGATTACACAAATGCATTAGGAATGTGGAAAGGATGAGAATAAGCAGAGAGAACAAGGTTTAAACACAGCTAGGGTCTGGCTTTCAGAAGCAAGAAAGAGGGAGGAAGGAGAGAAGAAAGTCAGGAAAAGAAAGTCACAGAGAGTCAAGAAACACCACCCTCTGCTCCTCCAGCCGGAAAAGTAAGCCGTGGGGTCAAAAACTATATCCATCTATGGTAGACCAAGCGTGGAGGGGAAATCCCGACGATGAGATGGTGGTGGTTCGGAGAAGGGTGCAGTTGCCGCCCCAGGCAGAGCCTCCCCCAGCTTATGATCAGGGTGCGGGTGGTGTAGAGCTAGAGAGAGAGAGAGAAATAGAGAGGGAGAGGGAGCAGGAGCTGATTGTTGCAGCATTGAGGAAAGTGGAGTTGAAAGAGCATGGGCCGAGGCTCAAACAGTAAAGGATAGAGACAGGTCGTTGAGGGGAAAATATCAGGCACATTCTCCAAGAATCGATCAGGACTACTCAGGAGAACATCAGACACAGGAGAAAGAAATAGACTAAAACCAAGGAGAGAGTTTCAGTATTATAGTGGGGAAGAAGACAGTGAGGAGAGAGAAGAGCAGTATCCCCTGATAGAACTACACAATCCCCAAGCTGGGGTGGGGGATAACGAACTTACAGTTCGAGTCTACAGGCCCTGGACACAAGAGGGATATAGAGAAAGCAGTAGAAGGGATCCTGTTAGAGGAATTTAATTCCTATGAGTTCGTTAACCAATTCAATTATAACAAAGCAAACACTCTGTCCGTTTCTAAGAATTTGTAAGGTTCTTATTTGCATAAAATAGACAAAGACCAGTCTCCAAATTAATCAATAGCGTTTATTCTCGAGCGCTCTGTTTATCATTTCCGGTACATTGGTCTATATACCTCACATTTCGTCATAAACGTCCCTCCTCCTCTCAGATACAATGGCAACATAGTTCACAAGTCTTCTTCACATACATTGTCCGCCACCTGTTATACAATCTACTACAAGGCCAAGGTCTCTCCCCTCCCTGGGTGGGGAGACTTCCTTCCCTGTTATCAGTATCACAGTGGTCACAAGTTGTCTGCCACAGTTCCTTACCTACCAACAGTCCCTCTTTCTTATGGACAAACATTCTTCATCAGACAGGATATCATTCTGTTAGTTATAATTCTACGTTAAATGTATAAATCCTTTAGTCATTATTCATAAAATTCCCATAACAATCCAGACTTTGACTAAATATTATACATACGAACACACATCTATTTTTATTAGATAACAATCCACACTTTGACTAAATATTAAAAACCACACATCTATTTTTATTGGAAATATCTATGGTTATCCAAAATCAACCTAATTATACCAATATATGCATTTACACTGACTGTTCTAGGCCTACATCAGAATCATAATTCTTCTTATCAGGATTTTCGTTATGATCTTCATCAAAGAAACAGTCTAAATTGCTAAACAAGGAAAACTCCTAAACATTAAAAATGGTCTCGTCCAGCATAGGCTCCTCGTATGTGAAGGAGCCGGATCCATCCGCTAGGTCTGGGGGCATGTATTCATCATTCCACTGGTCAGAGCTTGGGATCGGTCCGTATCTCACCATCTGTTGTGTCATCGATTTCTCCAGAGTCCTAGAAATGAGACCTCTCACGCACGGAATAAAGCAACAGCCGCACAAAACTAACACAGTCACACAGGTGAAGGTAGCCCACAACACAGTGATTATGACAATTTTCCATTTCCCAAACATACTGTCAAACCAATTTGTCAGAGAATTATCCACCCCCATAGTTCTCTGCCAGAGCCTTGGTCACTGATCCGTCTGGAGCTGTGTTATTTAAAAAATAAACATACAGCAATGAACCCCAATCATTCTACATACCCCGCCCTTTTCTGCCAATTTACATATCGAGAGTCAGTCTATTTTCCCAGGCCATGAGGGAGGTGGCGGATAATTGGTCAGATAACGAACCTACAGTTCGGGTCTACAGGCCCTGGACACAAGAGGGATATAGAGAAAGCAGTAGTAGGGATCCCCACCCAAAGACAGGAATGGCTGGATTTGAGAGAGATTTGAGCGGGCTAGCGTCCAGTTTCAGAATAAACACAGGGAAAATAGAGAGAGCAGTCAGAACTATTGTAGGGAAGGATTGGTTCGCTGTGCGCCTGGCTTGGGTGCCAACGGGGCAGGACGGGAATGTCATTCAGTGGACAGAGGGGCTAGGGGATCCCTTCAGAGCTAAAATTACAGAATTATGCGCTAACCTGACTGAACATTATCACCGACATGCCGATTTCTCCAAGGTAACTGAATGCAGACAGGGAGATAGCGAGACAGTCAGTCAGTACCTAGAACGTTTAAAATATGTATTTAACGCCAACAGCGGCACGCCAGAACCTCCTCTCGGGGGAGACCAAAACACCCCTTATCACCAGCAATTAAAGATAGCCTTTGTGAGAGGAATGCGCACTGAAGTTAGCAAGGAGGTAAAAAAGAACTTAGTAGGATGGGGATTGGCTACCCTGGCCGAGGTAAAAAGATATGCTGTCCACCATGAACAGCATGTGTAGACAGAAAGAAGAAAGAAAACAGGAAAGATGAGTTTCTAATGGCAGTTCTAGAAGACAGGGCCACAGGAGGAAAAGACAGAGAGGACAGGACTAGGTCAGACAGAAAGGGAACGTCAGGGGAGGGGAGGAAGGGGGGGCTAAAAGTTTACAATTGTCAGAAAAAGGGACATTTTGCTAGAGATTGCGAGGCCCCATGTGAACATTGTGATAGGAAGGGACATAATCACCACGATTGCAAACAGAAACCAAAGGGAAAGGGGGATAAAAAGGAAAAGAGAGAGAGGCGCCCAAAACCTGACTCAGAGGATGAAGACGATGAATCCTGAGTAGAAACTAAAACAGCCAAAATAGTCAGGGAGGATTTAGAAGACTGGTACAGTAAACATGACAGTGACCATAGTGATGATAAAATAGACATGTAGGACAGCTATATGTTAGCGAGGATGCACCGAAAGGGATTCAATCTTCTGGGGAAAATGTTTTGTTCGTTCCGCGTCTGGCCATCATTGTGTTGAGACTCTCGACACCCATAAGCCTCATACATGAAATGACTGAGGGGAAGGCGACAGTACCAGTACTCAGTATACCAGTATATCAAAGCTGTGCCCTGTTAATCTATTGGGGAGGGATGTGATGAAACTCTTGAATATAGCAGTAACACCTACAGACAAAGGTATGAAAGCCCAGGTTGTCAAGAATAACATGGTAATCTGTGGGGAAGGGGATCCGTGTTACTGGTATAGTCAGGACTTAATGAGGGGAGGTTTGATCGACATACCCAAAGCATTAATGGAACTAACAGATTATGTAATATCAAGACCCACAAAAATGTCCCCAGATGACTTACACTGTACTCTGTGGTATAACAGGCAACCTGGACCCGACTCTGTATATGAGAAGGCACTTCTAAACACCACTGAATGCACAATAGGTCTAAAATGGTTTCACTATGATTCCACTCATGCGGCCGTGGAAGTGGAATTACCTGCTCCTATCCAGCAGTTTTTCAGAGGAAAATGGAGCCCACATGTGTCCCTTGCTAAAGAGCCTTCCGAGAAGTGGAAGGATATGGGATATTGGGAAACAAAGGGGAAACGACTAGCAGACTGGGTCACGGGGGAGGGGGGTGTACAACATAGCCCATCCACAGACAGATACAGACGCAAATTAAACTGGAGAGCTAACAGTGCCCCAACAGTGCACATTAGTGATTGTGGGGGGGACTTCTAAGAAGCAGAGTACCTGTTGACAGAAGAACAGGAGACAGATTTAAAAGGGATACCCCAGTATGTGTGGTCTCAGGGTCCCGCTGATGTAGGATTAATTAACTTATTTGGGACAGGGGGGCAGTATTGAGTAGCTTGGATAAAAAGGTGCCCAGAGTAAACTGCCTGCTACTCTGTCCTAAAAGCTAGAATATGCATATAATTGGTAGATTTGGATAGAAAACACTCTGCAGTTTCTAAAACTGTTTGAATATTGTCTGTGAGTATAACATAACTCATATGGCAGGCAAAAACCTGAGAAAAAATCCAACCAGGAAGTGGGAAATCTGAGGTTTGTAGTGTTTCAACTCTTTGCCTATCCAAGATACAGTGGAAATGGGGTCATGTTGCACTTCCTAATGCTTCCACTAAATGTCAACAGTAATTAGAACCTTGTTTGATGCTTCTACTATAAAGGAGGGGGGAATGAGAGGGGATTGAGTCAGAGGTCTGGCAGAGTGCCACGAGTTGGCCACGCGCATTCACATGGTAGCTTGCATTTCTGAAGACAAAGGAATTCTCCGGTTGGAACATTATTGAAGATTTATGATAAAAACATCCTAAAGATTGATTCTATACTTAGTTTGAAATGTTTCTACAGACTGTAATATGACTTTTCGTCTGAACTTTCGCCTGGAACTGCCAGCGCGTCGTCAGTTTGGATTGTGTACTAAACGTGCGAACAAAAGGAGTTATTTGGACATAAATGATGGACTTTATCGAACAAATCAAACATTTATTGTGGAACTGGGATTCCTGGGAGTGCATTCTGATGAAGATCATCAAAGGTAAGTGAATATTTATAATGCTATTTCTAACTATGTTGACTCCACAACATGGCGGATCTCTTTGGCTTGTTTGGGCTCTGAGCGCTATACTCAGATTATTGCATGGTGTGCTTTTTCGGTAAAGCTTTTTTGAAATCTGACACAGCGGTTGCATTAAGGAGAAGTTTATCTAAAGTTCCATGCATAACACATGTATTTTCATCAACATTTATAATGAGTATTTCTGTAAATTGATGTGGCTCTCTGCAAAATCACTGGATGTTTTGGAAGCAAATCATTACTGAATGTAACGCGCCAATGTAAACTAAGATTTTTGGATATAAATATGAACTTTATCGAACAAAACACATGTATTGTGTAACATGTAGTCCTATGAGTGTCATCTGATGAAGATCATCAAAAGTTAGTGATTAATTTTATCTATATTTATGTTTTTTGTGACTCCTCTCTTTGGCTGGAAAAATGGCTGTGTTTTTCTGTGATTTTGCGGGGACCTAACATAATCGTTTGTGATGCTTTCGCTGTAAAGCCTTTTTGAAATCGGACACTGTGTGGGATTAACAAGAAGTGTATCTTTAAAATGGTGTGAAATACTTGTATGCTTGAGGAATTATAATTATGGGATTTCTGTTGTTTTGAATTTGGCGCCCTGCACTTTCACTGGCTGTTGACAAGGTGAGACGCTACCGTCCCACACCCTAGAGAGGTTAACGCAGCAATATGTAACTTTTTGAGCGACCCGACCAAATTCATAGAAATACGTTAAAGATATGTCATTCTCATTGAAAGTTAGAACAGAGCTACCTCTTCTTAGACTATGTGCACAATTTCTTAATTTTCGGTTCTGTACATCAGTTTCAAACAGCAGAAAATACAATATTTCACAGCGGTTTAGATGGTACAATGATTGTTTACGCCAAGGTTTCCCAACCTCAGGCCTGGGCCTGCCCCAGCGTGCTCGTTTTGGTTTTTGCCCGAACACTACACAGCTGATTCAAATAACCAACTAATCATCAAGCTTTATTTGAATCAGCTGTGCAGTGCTAGGGCAAAAACCAGGACCGATTTAAGGAAACCCTGCTCTACACTATACATGCTTGTTTTGTCACAAACTGAAATTAGGCACGCTATTAGAATTTTATTATCCAGAAAATAGTGGAGTAGTTTCTGCATAGTGCATCTTTGTCCAGTGATTTAAAAAAAAACTTTTTTTAATCGACATTTAGAAAGTTTGCATAGAAAATATACGAATTTGCGCATTAATAAATTGGCGACAGCCTGTATGCCCTTCCACTTAAATGTTTCATGTTTTAGGTAGCGGGAAGCCAGCATGGAAATAATACATTACACAAATACATAATTACTATTTGCTGTGATTCTAATGATTTCTCTTAATTTAAAGACTCAATCATGGACACTTTACTGACAGTTGTGGCTGCTTTGCGTGATTTATTGTTGTCGCTACCTTTGTGCTGTACAAATCAAATTGTATATGTCACATGCGCCGAATAGAACAGGTTTAGACCTTACAGTGAAATGCTTACTTACAAGCTCTTAACCAACAATGCAGTTAAGAAAAATACCTAAAAAACAAGAAATAAAAGTAACAAATAATTTAAGAGCAGCAGTAAAATAACAATAGCGAGGCTATACAGGGGGTACTGGTACAGAGTCCATGTGAATGGGCACGGGTTAGTCGAGGTAAGTACGGTCACCATGGGGACAACGTCATCGATGCACTTATTGATGAAGCCAGTGACTGATGTGGTGTACTCCTCGATGCCATCGGAAGAATCCCGGAACATATTCCAGTCCTGTAGCTTAGCATCTGCTTCATATGACCACTTTCTTATTGACCGAGTCACTGGCGATTCCTGCTTTAAGAGGGAATCAGGAGGATAGAATTATGGTCAGATTTGCGAAATGGAGGGCGAGGAAGAGCGTTGTACGCGTCTCTGAGTGTGGAGTAAAGGTGGTCTAGAATTTTCTTCCCCCTCTGGTTGCACATTTAAAATGCTGGTAGAGATGAGGTAAAACTGATTTGAGTTTCCTTGCATTAACCTTTCTAGCCCAGGGGTCCCCCCCCCCCCCAACATTCCACTGAAAAGGCAGTGCACAAAATTCAAAAATATGTTTTAGAAATATTTAACTTTCACACATTAACAAGTCCAATACAGCAAATGAAAGATAAACATCTTGTGAATCCAGCCAACATGTCCGATTTTTTACATGTTTTACAGCGAAAACACAACATATATTTATGTTAGCTCACCACCAAATCCAAAAAACACACAGCCATTTTTCCCAGCAAAGATAGCTTTCACAAAACCCAGAAATAGAGATAAAATTAATCACTAACCTTTGAACATCTTCATCAGATGACACTCATATGACATCATGTTACACAATACATTTACATTTCGTTCGATAATGTGCATATTTATAGCCACAAATCTTGGTTTACATTGGTGCCATGTTCAGAAATGACTCCAAAATATCCGGAGAAATTTTAGAGAGCCACGTCATCTAACATAAATACTCATCATAAACTTTGATGAAAGATACATGTTTTACATATAATTAAAGATACACTGGTTCTTAATGCAACCGCTGTGTCAGATTTTAAAAAAAAAATATTTAGTAAAAAGCACACCATGCAATAATCTGAGACGGCGCTCAAATATAAATAACATTTCTCCGCCATGTTGGAGTCAACAGAAATACGAAATTACATCATAAATATTCCCTTACCTTTGAATATCTTCATCAGAATGCAATGCCAGGAATCCTATTTCCACAATAAATCGTTTTTTTGTTCGACAATGTCCATTACTTATGTCATATTAGCAACTTTATCTAGCATGTGTAGTACACGTGTCCAAACACCGGCGCATTGAAGGCAAACGTCGGATGAAAACTTCAAAAAGTTATATTACAAGTCGAATAAACTGGTCAAAATTAGTAGAGAATCAGTCTTTAGGATGTTGTTATCATATATATCCAATAACGTCCCAACCGGAGCATTTCTTCATGTCTGTATAACTCATGGCACACATGGACATCGCATGGCTAGCGTGCGTGGCCAGGAACTGGAAATCTGCCAGACCAGTCACTCAAATAGCTCCCATCCAGCCCCACATCACACTAGAGGCTTCATTCCACGTTCTACTGACTGTTGACATCTAGTGGAAGGCGTATGAAGTGCAAACAGATCCATAAATTACAGAGATTTGAATAGGCGATGACTTTCACATCGACCCTTTTCAGATTTTCCACATCCTGTTTGGAAGTTTGCCTGCCAAATGAGTTCTGTTATACTCACAGACATAATTCAAACGGTTTTAGAAACTTCAGAGAGTTTTCTATCAAATAGTAATAATAATATGCATATGTTATCATCTGGAACAGAGTAGGAGGCCGTTCAATTTGGGCACCAATTCATCCAAAAGTGAAAATGCTGCCCCCTATCCCAAACAGGTTTTAAAGTCCCCGGGCCACTAGGAGCGACATGCTGTGTTGTCATGTGTTACTGCCTTGCTATGTTGTTGTCTTAGGTCTCTCTTGTCGTGGTGTGTTTTTGTCCTATATATGTGTATGTATGTGTGTACTGTATATATTTCTTATCCCAGCTCCCGTCCCCGTAGGAGGCCTTTTGCCGTCATCGTAAATAAGAATTTGTTCTTAACTGACTTAGGTCTCTCTTTATGTAGTGTTATGGTGTCTCTTTTGTCATGTGTGTTTTGTCCTATATTTGTATTTTATTTTTAATCCCAGCCCCCGTCCCCGCAGGAGGACTTTTGCCTTCTGGTAGACCGTCATTGTAAATACGAATTTGTTAACTGACTTGCCTAGTTAAGAAAATGGATGGTGAAACTTGCCAGCCAAACAGAAAAGCAAGGCGAAGCAATTCAAGCATTCATGAAAGTCATATTGAAAAAAAGTATTTTATAAGGCGTGAAGACACAATTATTAAGTGGAACTTTATAGTTACGCGGTAACATCACGTGCCCCGCATAGTCCTACCTTCAAAATGATTCGGCAATCATTATTTATTCGAAAAACACAGTTACCATCATTGTCGAAATAAGAAAGTTAGACAGAAAAAAAATCCACCCGTTGGACAAATAAAAATGCTTTGCATTAGAAAATGTCTCATATCTGCCGTTTCCATTACACATATCATATCATGAACAATAAAACCCCTAAAGAGACCCTGGTGCTTTCTCTACATGGCTGGACTGGCACAGGGAAGAACTTTGTCAGCCAGCTGATAGCTGAAAACATCTATAAGGAGGGCATGGCCAGCCGTTTCATCCACCAGTTTGCATCTACAGTTCACTTCCCCCCATCAGAGATTGAGAACTACAAAGTAAGATATAGGACGTAAATGTATTTTGTGGCTATGCTGTAAGTTATTCTTCACAGCTCTAGTCTGTGTTTAATACTGTTGTGTTTATCCCCATTATCCAGTCAGAGCTGCAGCAGTGGATCAAAGGCAATGTCACCAACTGCCCACGCTCCATGTTCATCTTTGATGACATGGACAAGATGGACGCTGATCTGATCGACTGTATAAAGCCCTACCTGGACTACTACCAAAAACTGGACGGGGACTCCTACTGCCAAGCCATCTTCATCTTCCTCAAGTAGGGGAGACAGACCAGCAGTGTGTGTTTAAGAAATAACTTTAGTATTTTCTTCAACTAGATCTACGGTTGTGGCCAAAAGTTTTGAGAATGACATAAATATTAATTTCCACAACGTTTGCTGCTTCAGTGTCTTTAGAAATTTTTGTCAGATGTTACTATGGAATACTGAAGTATAATTACAAGCGTTTCATAAGTGTCAACGGCTTTTATTGACAATTACATGAGGTTGATGCAAAGAGTCAATATTTGCAGTATTGACCCTTCTTTTCAAGACCTCTGCAATCCGCCCTGGCATGCTGTCAATTAGCTTCTGGGCCACATCCTGACTGATGGCAGCCCATTCTTTCATAATCAATGCTTGGAGTTTGTCAGAATTTATGGGTTTTTGTTTGTCCACACMCTTCTTGAGGATTGACCACAAGTTCTCAATGGGATTAAGGTCTGGGGAGTTTCCTGGCCATGGACCCAAAATATCCTTGTTTTGTTCCCCGAGCCACTTAGTTATCKCTTTTGCCTTATGGCAAGGTGCTCCATCATGCTGGAAAAAGCATTGTTGGTCACCAAACTGTTCCTGGATGGTTGGGAGAAGTTGCTCTCGGAGGATGTGTTGGTACCATTCTTTATTCATGGCTGTGTTCTTAGGCAAAATTGTGAGTGAGCCCACTCCCTTGGCTGAGAAGCAACCCCACACATGAATGGTCTCAGGATGATTTACTGTTGACATGACACAGAACTGATGGTAGCGCTCACCTTGTCTTCTCCAGACAAGCTTTTTTCCGGATGCCCCAAACAATCAGAAAGGGGATTCATCAGAGAAAATGACTTTACCCAAGTCCTCAGCAGTCCAATCCCTGTACCTTTTGCAGAATATCAGTGTGTCCCTGATGCTTTTCCTGGAGAGAAGTAGCTTTTTTGCTGCCCTTCTTGACACCAGGCCATCCTCCAAAAGCCGTCACCTCACTGTGTGTGCAGATGCACTCACACCTGCCTGCTGCCATTCCTGATCAAGCTCTGTACTGGTGGTGCCCCGATCCCGCAGCTGAATCAACTTTAGGAGACGTTCCTGGCGCTTGCTGGACTTTCTTGGGCACCCTGAAGCATTCTTCACAACAATTGAACCGCTCTCCTTTAAGTTTTTGATGATCCGATAAATTGTTTATTTAGGTGCAATCTTACTGGCAGCAATATCCTTGCCTGTGAAGCCCTTTTTGTGCAAAGCAATGATGACGGCATGTGTTTCCTTGCAGGTAACCATGGTTGGCGAGGAAGAACAATGATTCCAAGCTTCCAGTCTGTTATTCGAACTCAATCAGCATGACAGAGTGATCTCCAGCCTTGTCCTTGTAAACACTCACACCGGTGTTCACGAGAAAATCACTGACATGTCAGCTGGTCCTTTTGTGGCAGGGCTGAAATGCAGTGGAAATGTTTTTGGGGATTCAGTTCATTTGCATGGCCAAGAGGGACTTAGCAATTAATTGCAATTCATCTGATCACTCTTCATAACATTCTGGAGTATATGCAAATTGCCCTCACACAAACTGAGGCAGCAGACTTTGTGAAAGTTAATATTTGTGTCATTCTCAAATTTTGGCCACAACTGTACAGGCATCCATTATCCTATCTTTCCCACAACTAAGTGACCTGTAGTGACTAGTATTTTACTTAGCTGAAAGTCAGCTGTCAATAAGACATTTAATCATACAAAATTAAAGTTATTTCTGATCCCTTAATATTTACTGTGTGTTGCTCATCTCCATAGCAACGCTGGAGGAGATAAAATAGTTCAGGTGGCCCTGGACTTCTGGAGAGCAGGGCGAGACAGAGCTGAAGGATTTGGAAACACCGCTCTCCTTGTCCGTGTTCAACAACAAGCAGAGTACGCCAGCTGTTCACTATCACTCTTTAGATGCACTGTTGTAACTCATTCTCGTATTTAACAAATCATGCATTGAAAGATCAAATCACACGTCTGTCTGTTAAGATTCATCCCTTTTGTTTATAATCCTGGAATTAGAAAACAAGGCGTTTTAGACCTCAAATACAAAATTCCTGTTTTATTCTGTCCATCCTTGTTTCTTCTCCCTAACCCATCTTATTACTGTCTCGTTCTCACCTTCTCTGTAAAGGTGGGTTCTGGCACACTAGTCTGATGAGCCTGGTGGACTTCTTCGTCCCCTTCCTGCCTCTGGAGTACAAACACGTTCTGATGTGTGGCATGGTTGAGATGGCTGCCACGGGCCTGAAGCCCAACCAGGAAGTTGCTAACCAGTCTGCCAGAGAAATGATTTACTTCCCCAAAACAGAGCTCTTCTCCGTAAAGGGCTGCAAGACCATCAGCAAGCTGGCCCACTACACAGCATTGCAGTTGCGGAATGAACGATCTACGAATCATAATGAGTACTAATTTATGATGAAAGGTGATTTTGTAGGTCTGATAAATTGGTCTGCAGTTCCCGACGGCAAAGAAAAAGGGAACATCTACCGCCTACTCTACTGTGGGGACTTTCTTAATGAGAACATCTCCGCCAGTCAGTGACAGAAAGTGGATGACCCTCAGGTATCCGGACATCAACGGGCTTGCCTGCTGTCAGACCTTTCTGAGGAGTGCAGGACACTTGTATAGGCTGACTTTCTCCCTTTCTCACACCATCCTTTTTCACAAGCATTGATCTTAATCAGTTTTGAAGGACACCCCCTTCTCAGAGCGCAGTCACATATGAATCTTGTTGTGAGGCAATATGCAACCAAGAAAATCAGAAAAATAAATGACAACTGTATTTGACAAACATTTTTATTCACAGTCCAGAATTTAGTTACGACACCTTGTTGCAAAATATGCCATCTGATGTTTTCTCCATCTCCAACACACGGTTTAACCACAGATGTCTGTTATTCCATGCCAGTCCCAACTCTGGCTGCATCTTACAGGCACAGTCTGTATAGAGGAGCGGTTTCCCGGACACAGATTAAGCCTAGTCCTAGACTATTAAACAAGGTCAATCTCCATAAATGCTTTAGTCCAGTACTAGGCTTAATCTGTGTCCGGGAAAACGGCCCATAGAGTTCTTCATTTTACACCAGCAGTACAGCATTAATGCAGCCGTCGTTCTCTGGGTTATTTGTCACCTGGGCGTATTTACCTGAGGAAGAAGAGACATTTTAATCCCTACATTTCAGAAATTGAATTACACTGAGATTGTATGCAGTTTTATATAGTGTTGTCAGGAGTGAGATCAATCTAATACATTGCCATCACTCACTATTTTTTACTTTGGCCACACCCGTCTTATAATCAGACATTTCTGCACCGTTTAATAAAAGTATACATTCTCCTGTAGCAATGCCGGACTACACCAACCCCCAAAATTCTGCAGCCCTCTGATTAAATAAATAACATATATAGGGCCGGGTTCCCAGACAGTTTAAGCTTAGTCGTGGACTAAGCATGTTTAATGGAGAATCTCCATGGAAAGTGCTTTTTAGTCTAGAGCTAGGCTTAAATTGGTGTCCGGGAAACCGGCCCATACTGATCCAGATAAATATCCATGTGAGAGGACAGGAGCTGACTCACCCCAGATGACCTTTCCCCCCTGCGTTACCAGGCCCAGCTCGCTGACGTTGACCTCTACTACGGTTCCCTTGGTGATGACCCCCAGGGTGGTGTAGAGGGGTGACGAGGGGTTCTTCTTCACACCCAGGATGGGAAGACAGAATGTGGCCTTCAGCTCCGGGTGGGTCACATGGGCCTTTTTGAAGCGTAGACCCTGAAGAGAGGAAAGGGCAGAGGCAGGTAGGACATTTATTTCAGTTTTTTTTCCCTCTTCACTAGGAACATCATTGAAAGAAGTGGAAAACTCTGTTCAACACTGAGCCCACTGGAGGAAGTTTGCCAATGGTCCCCAAAGAGCAAAAAGGTTTAAGTCAAGTCAATTTAAGTTGTTTTACGTCATTTAGTTGAATGCACTGGTTGTAACTAAGTTGATCTAGACTGATACATTTGTAAAATGTAGTTGCTCACACAGTGATGAGGGTGTTTACACGTCAAAGTTTCAAACACTGCAACTAACTGAGAAAAGTGTCAACATGCCAAATACTGTATATTAGAGAACATACACATTAGGGCTGGGGGATACATTCAAATTAATTATCTTTTTGCGTGATATTCCAAAATGCCTGTATCGCATAATTTAGTTTTGTATTTGTGTGTTTATATCCACTTGTTCTCATGTCTTTTTGGTCTTGTCTCGTTCGCTCCATCTGTGCACCTTTCCATTCACACCAGAGATCTGTATATAATGACGAGATGCTCATGTCTCCGCACTAACAATGGGAGTCGTTGTCCCAAAGGCGGGAAGGCAGGTGACAAGCTTAGGATAAAAATAAGCCCATAGAAACGTATTGGGCTTAATTTGTACAGATTTTGGCGAGAGTGAAAGCTCTGATTCGGCTCTTTCTCCCAAGCTCCTCCCCCTACCACTCAAACAGTTTCAACTTGCATTTGAGGTTTGGTCCAACAGAAATCGGTCATATGGACATTCGAAACACATGGAGACATTTTACTGTAGGAGGATAAATTAACCTTTCGAACCATACCCTGTTGATGTTTCAACTCAAATCTTGAGCAGAGCATACACTACTAAAAACAGATGTACCAATTTTCATTGTGGAAAATTAATGCTCAGTTTCACACGCATTACTGCAGCATTTTAGTCAAATAAAGATTGCTATACAGGCCGTTTAGTCGGTTTTATAAAATGTGCAATAAGCATTAAACAATTATATGGAATTGGCAACTCGTTCCCATTCTGAGAAATAAGGTAGGCCACTTGATTTCAACATGTGAACAAAGTGGACAGGCTAGCATGCTGTTCAAACAGGTGGAGACGGACAGCAGGGTGTGTTTATAAATATTCAACTGTTTTGCCTTGTTAGCTGAATTCAGAGCTTGTGAAATTATACCTAGATCAAAGTTGGCCGAACTTGCAATATAAATATTAGGGATGCACAATATAAAAAGTGAGCATATCGGAATTGAGCGATATTAGCAAAAAACGCCAACATCGGTCCGATGTCTAGTTTAACACCGATGTGCAAAACCGATGTCGAAGCTGATGTGCATACCTATAACGTCACTACGTCATCTACCTATGCCATGAAAAATACAGCGCTACACAGAACCAAAGCAGAAAAATACTAAGCGCACACGTCCAACAACTAAACAAGTTCAAGTCGAGCAGTCATTTGAAAGAGTAAGAACATTTCAGCGAGACAACTCAAAAGGCAAAATCCATTAAAACGCCAAGATAATGGAATTCATTGCCCTTGACAATCAACCTTTCTCTGTTGTGGATGATGTTGGCTTTCCCCGACTCTTCGAGCACCGGTACACACTACCAAGTAGGCGCTATTTTTCAGATGTTGCCCTACCGGAGTTACAGTATTGTTGAAACACATCCATGAGCTACTTGCTATGGGCACCACTGGTATTAGCTTCACGACTGACATTTGGACCAACGATGTCAGCCCCATGAGCATGCAGAGTCTGACAGCACAGTGGGTCGATAAGGATTTCGTACTGAAGAAAGCCGTATTGCATGATCAAGAATGTGCTGGTTCTCATACCGCTGCTGCCATTTCAATGGCATTTGAGAACATGTTTGAAACATGAACACACTCCTTGCTCCATTCGAACAACTGAATCAAGAAATAAGCTAATCAACTGCGTCAGCAGACGTGATACCCTCTGTCATGGCATTGAAACGCCTGCTCAACAAAACTGCCGACACAGACCGAGGGGTTAAAACTTACAAAAGTACTCAAGGCTGAGAACAAACGATTTGGCGGCATTCTCTCTCTGAGCCTCTTTACTGTGTTGCCCCCATGCTCGATGCTAGGTACAAGGACCGTTACTTCGATGCAGACAAGAAACAGGGTTTACGTGAAATGTTACATACACAGCTGGACAAGATGGAAACGGACACAGTGACAGTGCACACCGAGGAATAGAGGCCACGGACAGACAAAGCTGAAACTTCACTGCTTGACATGGATGATGAAATCCTGGTTGAGAATGAAATGACTTAACAACAACGAAACAGCAAAAAATATGTTTTGATTACGTTTTACTGGTAATGGGGACACGTAAATGCAAACAAAATAACTTTTTGGTCACTGCAGGAGGGACTGGTGCACTTCACAAAATAGATGGCATCATGAGGTAGGAAAATGATGTGGATATATTAAAGCAACATCTCAAGACATCAGTCAGGAAGTTAAAGCTTGGTCGCAAATGGGTCTTCCAAATGGACAATGACCCCAAGCATACTTCCAAAGTTGTGGCAAAATGTCTTAAAGACAACAAAGTCAAGGTATTGGAGTGGCCATCACAAAGCCCTGACCTCAATCCTATAGAAAATGTGTGGGCAGAACTGAAAAAGTGTGCGCGAGCAAGGCCTACAAACCTGACTCAGTTACACCAGCTCTGTCAGGAGGAATGGGCCAAAATTCACCCAACTTATTCTGGGAAGCTTGTGGAACGCTACCCAAAACGTTTGACCCAAGTTAAACAATTATAGGCAACGATACCAAATACTAATTGAGTGCATGTAAACTTCGGACCCACTGGGAATGTGATGAAAGAAATAAAAGATGAAAGAAATAATTCTCTCTACTATTATTCTGACATTTCATTCTCAAAATCTGACTTCAACTGTATGTATGTATATATACATACGTGTGTGTGTGTGTGTATGTATACACAATTAGTATTTGGTATCATTGCCTATAATTGTATGTATACACACACACACACACGTATATGCTTACATACACACACACGCATATATACACACACACACATACATGTTTACACACACACACACATACATACACGTATATGTTTACATACACACACACACACACACACACACACACACACACACATACATATACACTAGAGGTCGACCGATTAATCGGAATGGCCGATTAATTAGGGCCAATTTCAAGTTTTCATAACAATCGGTAATCGGGCATTTTTGGACACCGATTATGGCCGATTACATTGCACTCCACGAGGAGACTGCGTGGCAGGCGAACTACCTGTTATGCGAGTGCAGCAAGGAGCCACGGTAAGGTGCTAGCTAGCATTAAACTTATCTTATAAAAAACTATCAATCTTAACATAATCACTAGTTAACTACACATGGTTGATGATATTACTAGTTTATCTAGCATGTCCTGTGTTGCATATAATCGATGCGGTGCCTGTTAATTTATCATTGAATCACAGCTTACTTCGCCAAACGGGTGATTTAACAAGCGCATTCGTGAAAAAAGCACTGTTGTTGCACCAATGTGTACCTAACCATAAACATCAACTCCTTTCTTAAAATCAATACACAAGTATATATTTTTAAACCTGCATATTTAGATAATATTGCCTGCTAACATTAATTTCTTTTAACGAGGGAAATTGTGTCACTTCTCTTGCGTTCTGTGCAACAGAGTCAGGGTATGAGAGGCAGTTTGGGCCACCTGGCTCGTTGCGAACTGTGTGAAGACCATTTCTTCCGAACAAAGACAGTTAACTTCGCCAAACGGGGGATGATTTAACAAAAGCGTATTTGCGAAAAAGCACAATCGTTGCACGAATGTACCTAACCATAAACATCAATGCCTTTCTTAAAGTCAATACACCGAAGTATATGTTTTTTTTAACCTGCATATTTAGTTAAAAGAAATTCATGTTAGCAGGCAATATTAACTAGGGAAATTGCGTTCATTGCACGCAGAGTCAGGGTATGTGCAACAGTTTGGGCTGCCTGGCTCGTTGCGAACTAATTTGCCAGAATTTTACATAATTATGACATAATTAAAGGTTGTGCAATGTAACAGCAATATTTAGACTTATGGATGCCACCCGTTAGATAAAATACCGAACGGTTCCGTATTTCACTGAAAGAATAAACGTTTTGTTTTCGAAATTATAGTTTCCGGATTTGACCATATTAATGACCTAAGGCTCGTATTTCTGTGTGTTATTATATTATAATTAAGTCTATGATTTGATATTTGATAGAGCAGTCTGACTGAGCGGTGGTAAGCAGCAGAATGCTCGTAAGCATTCATTCAAACAGCACTTTCCTGCATTTGCCAGCAGCTCTTCGCTGTGCTTCAAGCATTGCGCTGTTTATGACTTCAAGCCTATCAGCTCCCGAGATTAGGCTGGCAATACTAAAGTACCTATTAGAACATCCAATAGTCAAAGGTATATAAAATACAAATGGTATAGAGAGAAATAGTCCTATAATAACTACAACCTAAAACTTCTTACCTGGGAATATTGAAGACTCATGTTAAAAGGAACCACCAGCTTTCATATGTTCTCATGTTCTGAGCAAGAAACTTAAACATTAGCTTTTTAACATGGCACATATTGCACTTTTACTTTCTTCTCCAACACTGTGTTTTTACATTATTTAAACCAAATTGAACATGTTTCATTATTTATTTGAGACTAAATTGATTTTATTGATGTATTATATTAAGTTAAAATAAAAGTGTTCATTGTTCATTCAGTATTGTTGGAATTGTCATTATTACAAATATATATATAAAAAAAAAATATTAAAAAAACTTTTTTTAAATGGCTGATTAATCGGTATCGGCGTTTGAAAAATCATAAATCGGTCGACCTCTAATATATACACACACAATAAATATATATATATTATACACACACACACAGTATGCTAGTGAGTAATGGCACCATCCTTCTTACCATGGGTCTGATGAAGCGTTCATATTTGGGAGGCTTGCGGGTGAAGTTGTCACCTACGAAGCACACTTTGGTCACCATCCTCTTCCAGGCCTTCTTCTGCCTCTTGCCTGTACGGATTACTTTGAGCACCTCTGTCTCCCCCTGGGCCCGAACCTTGGGCAGGGGCACCTCCCATTTACCCTACAGGGAGAAACAGAATATCCGATCAGAGACCATTTCAGGACACCTTTAAGAACCTGTTTTCAACTAAACTGGCTTGGGCTTTGCACACGTAGGTCCAATTTCATTGAACGTGCATTTAAGTTAAGGACTAGGCTTAATATGGGATTGTTGGAAACCAACCCATACAGTTTTATGTTGACATTTGAAACAATTAGTCAGCTAGGTATTGTTCCCTTTTATACAAGATAATCTGTCCAGACATACACTGTCTTCGGTGAGACATGACGAAAACACAAACAAGTAAAAGAAAGGCATCGAATACTCACAGCCTTCTCCTTCCTCTTCTGTTTGATCATGTTGGAGAGGATCTTGGCGCGTGACTGTCCCTCTCTGTCCAGCAAGTAGGCTGGTACTGCTCCCTCAGGCGCCTTGTCGTCGTTCTTCTGCTTGGTCTTCCTCTGTTCGTGCATTTTGAGGCTGTGGTGAGACAGGTTGTGGTACATAGCTGTCAACAAACAGCGGCAATGGCAAATCAAAGGAAACATTTGTTTGCCCGCGCTACAGACAGCTATATTGGTCTGTTAATACAGGACTAGTAAAGGCCCAGTACACTACTTTCATTATAATAAAAAAATATATGTTATTCTGATTTTTCAGAGGGTGTTGCAGCATGGTAGTGTACGACATATATACTCACGTCTTCTTCATCTGGATCTTCTCAGAGTGCCTCTGTTTGTGGTAGAGTTTGGCCTTCAGACCAATCATCTTCCTGGCTTTGTGTGAGCGCTCATGGGCCTCACGGCTCTCCTTCTTCCTCTTCCTCTCCTGATGGTCCAGGCGCTGGCCATGGCGCTTGCGATGTAACTCAATGTGTTCGTTCTGGGGCTGGGGTAAGAGGCAAAAAAGGATTACAGTTCGACTTCTTTTTTAAAGGGTTGGGGCTTTCTGAATGTGTGCTAAGTAAACAAACATCACAAATCATTTATGATTTCTGAATATATAAAGGTCGGCTTACTTGGCTCAAGCATCCTCAAAATATGTTTGGAATGATGACCATTAAAGTAACTTGGTTAGCTAATTGT
Source organism: Salvelinus sp. IW2-2015 (assembly GCF_002910315.2). Lineage (NCBI taxonomy): Eukaryota > Metazoa > Chordata > Actinopteri > Salmoniformes > Salmonidae > Salvelinus > Salvelinus sp. IW2-2015. The sequence goes on from NC_036842.1 coordinate 31,391,438, forward strand.
TGATTGATTAGCGTTAGTTACTTGAGGTAAGGCAAGATCAAAACAATTCAGTTCAGCGGGCGTATTCCTAAAGTATGTTTTATAGTAATTTCAAATGATATTAACTATTGTGCATCGGATTTGCAAATATGTATCTGAAACAAGCCGTGGTTTTATATCTAGAGCAGTTCGACCAACAAAACACATGAGACACTGTCGTCAGGCGTCTGCCACATGTTAGCTAGGCAGCTAACTAACTTTGCATGCTAACACGTTTTCCTATCAAATATGTTATATAGAACGTGAAACGTGAATATCTTACCATTTTGTGTCTTGAATGTTACGTGTTCAGGTACAATACTTATTTGATTGAACTGGTTGTTTCAAATATGTTTATCTTTCGTTGTTTTGACTTAAGGCTCGGGTCGTTGGTGTTTATTTTCCCCGAAGCCAGAATTTTAGAGGAAGTACGTAATTGGAGTGTCCTCAAACAAATTCCGGAATGAAACCTGGTGCGAGGGTTCAGGAACTGTCCCGTTGCACACTATAAACTGTACTAAATTGACGAGTTACCTATAAATTAATAATACAAAATAATAAAAATCAGGCCAGTTTTAATACTCATTACACTTATCTTTTTAAAATGTAAAACCGGAAGTGAAATTCTGATGCGAATGTATTTTGAAGGTTGCTTTCATGAGGAAAGTGTGAGGAAAATGAGGAAAATGTGGATAGATTTCTTATAGTTGCATCATTGAGATATGAATACATTACTGTTTTTGATTATTGTTATCATGAAAAATGATTTCCGGGCATTTAAAGAATGTGTTTAGCCTATTTTACAGCCAGTTCAAGGCCAACAGTAGGTGCTAAGTTTAGAGTTGAGCAGGGGCGAAATTGCCAGACCATGTGGACTATTCCTACTTCTATAAGTATAATCAGGTGCGGGTCCTTACTCAACATTGACAGGAGCGTTTCGAACAAAAGATATACAAATTGACAAAACTCAAATTGAATGAATTTTTTTTTTTGTTTCTCACAAGTGTGCATAGGTTGTGAGTTCTGCAAAACACATGTTCAATCTGACAATGAGAACTGTAGGCCTAAATGACTAAGAATCATGCAGGGCCTAAAATTAACACCACCTGCCAAATGCGGGTTGATTTTGGCACTGGCGGGTAAAATGTCCATTTCCCCAGCCACGTTGGCGGGTGGTCAAGGCTCGACAGTGTGAGCATTTCACTCACATTAGAGAATAAAAATAGTGAAGTATGATCATATTTATAGCAAAGTAAATGCTGCAGAAGCTGTTTTATAAATGAGAAACTACCTGTTGCACATATTCCAATTGGCAGCGGGAAGAGCTTCACAGGATTGGTCGACTTGATTACCAACCAGAGCAGAGGATGGCCATTTGTTTGAAATCAACCCCCTCAGCCAATTAGATGACCAGGAACTTCTACAGGAGGCCAGGGAAGCTCTGATAGAACAGGTAATGGAAATGACATCATCATCCCAACTCAACGAAACCTCAATTGGTAGATCACTAAGCAAAATGTTTGGGAACCCCTGATCTAGTGTGGATGTAGGAAGATACGCCTACTGATAGCTAACATCACTTTACAAATAAGAGTATCAATCAAATGTATTTATAAAGCCCTTCTTACATCAGCTGATGTCACAAAGTGCTGTACAGAAACCCAGCCTAAAACCCCAAACAGCAAGCAATGCAGAAGCACGGTGGCTAGGAAACACTTCCTAGAAAGGCCAGAACCTAGGAAGAAACCTAGAGAGGAACCAGACTGAGGGGTGCCAGCCCTCTTCTGAGTACAGCACAAAGCTGTGTAAAAGCTATAAGCTGAACCACCCAGAGATTCTACAGTTGGTATTTAAATTGTTCTTCACAGGTCTGACACGAAGGGGGAGAGGAAGAGTGATGGTTTCATATATGTTACGAATCCAATTTGTACAATGTTATGAATTTGTGCTTATCTTCAGAAACTGCATAGGGACACCGTTTGATAGTGCTGTGTACACAATGAGATCTCTGCCTATGTACTGTACCGTAGTCTCGTCATGGATTTGTGAGTGTCCACAGAAATAGAGTGTTCATAGAAGAAGACATTATTAGCAATACAGTAGTGGGTTCGTTGGTGATAGTAGTACTACGGTAGTAAAAGTGACCCTAATTGCAATACTACAGTAGTAACAGTGTCCCCATTAGTAATACTACAGTAGTAAGTGTTGTTTGTCTCTCTCTGTAGGCTCTGGGGGGGGGGGGGGGGGGGGGGGGGGGGGGGGGGGGGATGATGCTGGGTGACCTGGCTCAGAAACGAGGGGCTAGCCGGGACATCCAGAGTTGCCATGACAACACCCAGGCTGAGAAGAGGTACTTTAATATCGCCGGGGCGGCAGGTAGCCTAGTGGTTAAGCGTGTTGGGCCAGTAACCGAAAGGTCGCTGGTTTGAATCCCTGAGCTGACTAGGTGAAAAATCAGTAGATGTGCCCTTGAGCAAGGCATTTAACACTAACTTCTCCTGTAAATCGCTCTGGATTAGAGCGTCTGCTAAATGACTAAAATGTAAATGAAACCTCACATAGTGACAGACCATCTTCTACTTATACCAATCCACAATGAAAGTAAATAGCAATTTCTGAAATGAATCATGTCATTATTGGAGACACTTAAGGGCATTGTGAATTGTACTATTCGTTTTGCTGTTTGTCTTGCTCATCTCCAGTGGGTCTTGTTGCCAACGAATGACAAATCCCTTTCATCACTATTCTAAATGCAGATCATAATATAACTGTATCAGAGACAAATAGTAGACTCATCAGTTAGCACCATAGAGAAAGATAGGATTCTAGTGCCCAAAAGCCTGTTATAGCATGGGCAGCGCCATTGAGGAATTTCACTATTTTGAAGTAGTCAACTGGGTGGGACTTCCTATGGGTTAAGGAAGGATCACATAATTCCATCCAGATCACCAGGAGGGATCAGCCAATAATGTATACCCGTGAGTAAACATTCCATAACTGCAAGTAGCAGTAAATCGCCAACCTTGACCTTATACCCGTTCAAACAAACTAGGTGGCAGTGTGCACCCTTTCAGTTTGTTTGCCAACTCACAGAATTTGGACTACAAAATGGAGACGGTCTCCATGGCGCTGCCCATGTTCTCACAGACGCCAGAATGGGACAGATACAATGACGCGATGTCTAAGTCCATGTTTAGCACCTTTTACCAGGGTCATATTCACTTTTTTCTACAGTGTGCGCTAATAAATATGTCCCAGGTCGTAATGAATCGAATCTTTCCTCCTCCTCGGTTTCAGGGCTACTCTACCGCCCTGCGAACTCTGACAACGCCACCTTCTCCTTCCAGCTGGACAGCTACGAGGCCATGAACCTCCAGCACCAGAACACCCTGCTCAACAAGATGGCTGGCCTCGCCTGATGACGTCACCTCCTGTTCCTAAACTACAAGAAATGGCTGGAGGATTTGAGATTGTTGCACTTCGAAACTGAACAGTTATGGTTTGACAAATCTCAGCATCCAGTTCAAGCATGTGGCATGGGCATGTCACAAGAGACTAGGATTGGACTAATGGACTCTTGTACCGAACAAGAGCACAATTCAGTTGTTATAGTATGTTTCTGTGGAATATACATGATGTTTGAATGTAAATGTAAGCCAGGAAAGCCACTGTCAATACTCTTGTAAGGGTGTTTGCTGTGCAAACAGATTAATCAAGAACATGGTAGTCCGTGTATGAGGGCATATAGTAGTGCTGCTGAACATATTGTAGTAAAATGTATAGACATTGTATGAAAGATGATCTTGTGATGAAATGTGTCATTTTCATGAGTATATAAAACTATCACACTTCAGGTGTCCACAGCACTGTACACAGACAACTGACCTTGCAAAGGTTTATTATTATGATTAAGTCCCATGTGGCTCAGTTGGTAGAGCATGGAGCTTGCAATTTCAGAGTTTGAATCCCACGGGGGACCAGTATAAAAAATAAAATAAAAATGTATGCACTAACTACTGCAAGTCACTGTAAGAGCATCTGCTAATTGACTAAAATGTAATTATTAATAATTTGAATCATACATTCATATAAAAATAAATGGTTTTCTAAAAACAAGATCAATGTGACATTACATGGAATGAGGATTGTTCTGGAAAACATTGTTTAAAAAAATGAATTTTGGCTCGTATCAGTGCATCAATGAAGTCGATCACAGTGGTCTTCACATTTCATACCTCTTTGTACTCATGTGCACAGTAACCTGTAAAGAGAGGCTCAGCTGGGATACCACGTCTGGGGAGGGGGAGAGAGTTACCAGTCAAGAGAGAGGACAGGAAGAGACAGTTACCACATTGTATACTACCGTCAAGAGTTGATCATTCTTTTTACTACAACTGGGGGGTCACCATGGAATTAAATAGAACAGTAATACAGAGATGTAAACTCAGCAAAAAAAGAAACGTCCCTTTCTCAGGACCCTGTCTTTCAAATATATTTGGATTTTTACGAATTAACTTCACAGATCTTCATTGTAAAGAGTTTAAAACACTGTTTCCCATGCTTGTTCAATAGACAATTCATGAACATGCACCTGTGGAATGGTCGTTAAGACACTAACAGCTTACAGACGGTAGGCAATTAAGGTAACAGCTATGAAAACTTAGGACACTAAAGAGGCCTTTCTACTGACTCTGAAAAACACCAAAAGAAAGATGCTGAGGGTCCCTGCTCATCTGTGTGAACGTGCCTTAGGCATGCTGCAAGGAGGCATGAGGACTGCAGACGTGGCCAGGGCAATAAATTGCAATGTCCGTACTGTGAGACGTCTAACAGGGCGCTACAGGGAGACTGGATGGACAGCTGATTGTCCTCGCAGTGGCAAACCACGTGTAACGACACCTGCACAGGATCGGTACATCCGAAACATCACACCTGCGGGACAGGTACAGGATTGCAACAACAACTGCCCGAGTTACACCATTAACGCACAATTCCTCCATCAGTGCTCCTACTGTCGGCAATAGGCTGAGAGAGGCTGGAACTGAGGGCTGTCAGTGTTTTGCCATGGCCAGCGAAGAGCCCGGATCTCAATCCCATTGAGCACGTCTGGGACCTGATGGATCTAGGGCTAGGGCCATTCCCCCCAGAAATGTCTGGGAACTTGCAGGTGCCTTGGTGGAAGAGTGGGGTAACATCTCACAGCAAGAGGTGGCAAATCTGGTGCAGTCCATGAGGAGATGCACTGCTGTACTTAATGCAGCTGGTGGCCACACCAGATACTGACTTACTTTTGATCCCCCCTTTGTTCAGGGACACATTATTCCATTTCTGTTAGTCACATCTCTGTGGAACTTGTTCAGTTTATGTCTCAGTTGTTGAATCTTGTTATGTTCATACAAATATTTACACGTTAAGTTTGCTGAACATAAACGCAGTTGACAGTGAGGACGTTTATTTTTTTGCTGAGTTTATGTATCTCTATGGGCACGACTTACTGGACCATGCGGCAGCGGTGCTTGGCTAGACGACTGTAGGCATCATTTAGGTCCCTCACATCCCCGTCACTCCACAACCGCTCCCCCACAGCACTGGCACGGGGCCTGAGCATAGGAAACACATTATGGGACCAACAGACTTCTTAGTAATAATCTGTAGGCTATAACATTGCTGAACATATGTGTGAGATAGATGAGAGAAAGGATGTTTCATTATTATTAATGTGGCGTTGCCTGGTGTACCAGAGTCTAGGGGTCAGGTTGGTAGCATCCACATATTCTCCCCACAGACATGCCTCTCCTCCAATCACCAGCTTTTTCTGGGCATCTGTGCCTGGGTTCAAAGGGTAATTTAGTGGTCAGGGGGTAATCACATTCACATAAACATCATATATGTAAACATTTATGTATGCCAATTTCTGTATTTAATCTTACCATGTGAACACAGTTTTTGGAGGGACATTTTTCTGCTACTTCAGTCAACAGGTTTGCACTTAGTTGCACAGAAATCCAAACCGTGTGACCATCGGCTCATTAGAAAAAAAGCAGATGGCTTTTGGCACGGAGGGGGTTTTCCCTATTCAGACTCAGAAAGTGGGTGACCTCAGAACTGTGTCACATGAATCCACTAGCACTCTAGAACAGCAGGGCCAGGCAACGTCTTTCTTTATCACAAACCATAAAGCAAGTCAATCACTGTATTGGTCTTTGCTGCCCTACTGTTAATATTGAGTGAGGTATTGTCAGTGGTGGAAAAAGTACCCAATTGTCATATTTGAGAAGTAAAGATACCTTAATAGAAAATGTCTCAAGTAAAAGTGAAAGTCATCCAGTAAAATACGACTTGAGTAAAAGTCTAAAACTATTTGGTTTTAAATATACTTAAGTATCAAAAGTACATGGAATTGATCAAATGTATCAAAAGTAGAAGTATAAATAATTTCAAATTCATTATATTAAGCTAACTAGGCAGCACGATTTTCTTGTTTTTTCATTTACCGATAGTGTGCCCCTGGCTAACACATAATTTACAAACGACACGTGTTTAGTGAGTCCGACCAGATCAGAGACAGTAGCGATGACCAGGGATGTTCTCTAGATAAGTGCGTGAATTGGACCCTTTTTCTGTCCTGCTAAGCATTCAAAATGTAACAAGTACTTTTGGGTGTCAGGGAAAATGTATGGAGTAAAATGTACATTATTCTTCTTTAGGGATGTAGTTGAGTAAAAGTTGGTAATACTATTTATATTTAAGTACAGATACAAACAAAAAAAAGAGACTTAAGAAGTACTTTAAAGTATTTTTACTTAAGTACTTTACACCACTGGGTTTGTGATGAGTGTTGTGGCCAGTGTGCAAAACGACAAACTAAGAAACCTTAAAATGAACAAGCACCAAATAAGTTGGACATTGTACCAACACAGCAAAGACAAGTAAGAGCCGAGGAATAGTACTTTCCAAGAAATAAAGCCTCTGTCCAAAGCATCTAGATGGGCTGCCTGTGTAAACACAGCCTAATTCTGATTGTTTTTTCCTGTTTATTCCTTTTTTTTTATTTTTTATTAGTGGAGAACAATATCAGAATTTATCTGCCTGTGTAAACACAGCCATATAGGACACACACCATTGAAGTTCTGTGGGTCGGCCTTGTAAGTGGCCTGCCAGTCTTGGCCGTAGGAGATGCGGTTGAGGTACCAGGGTGTGGAGAGCAGGGTCTGGTAGCCTGATGCTGTGACCCTCGTCATCTCAGCCTTGTACTGCTGCTGGTTGCCTTTCCACATGTGGATTAGTGAGTCTGCCTTCAGCTACATACAGTAGACACACACAGCTACACATGCAACATGTGATTGAGAAATAGCCTTAGCAATTAGGGGAATTATTAGTACTAATTAGGGTAGAGTAGTATTTTTTGGAGAAAAACATGAAATAGAAAAACAAAATGCCACAGCAGCGCTCTCGTGGATAAGCTTACATCAGGGTACATTCAAGATGCAAAACAACAGAGCAGTGACCAATAGAAGGAGCGGTCCTCTTGTCAGATGCTTCCGGTGGGGTGGTTTTCATCAGTGCATTGGCATTCGTCTCTCTTCGGGGGTAGACATCACAATACAGATGGAGCAAAGTCCAAAGCTGCCTGCATTTGCAAGGTTTTACAGTGCATTCGGAAAGTATTCAGACGCTTTGATTTCCCCCAAATTTTGTTACAGCCTTATTCTAAAATAGATCAAATAGCCCCCCCTCAAACTACACACAATACCACATAATGCAAAGCAAAAGCAGGTTTTTAGCAATTTTTGCATTAATTAACATAAGTATTCAGACTCTTTACCCAGTACTTTGTTGATGCACCTTTGGCAGCGATTACAACCGAGACTTCTTGGGTATGACGCTACAAGCTTGGCACACCTGTATTTGGGGAGTTTTCCATTCTTCTCTGCAGATTCCTCTCAAGCTCTGTCAGGTTGGATCGGGAGCGTTGCTGTACAGATATTTTCAGGTCTCTCCAGAGATGTTTGATCGGGTTAAAGTCTGGGCTCTGGCTGGGCCACTCAAGGACATTCAGAGACTTGTCCCGTAACCACTCCTGTGTTGTTTTGGCTGTGTGCTTAGGGTCGTTGTCCTGTTGGAAATTGAACCTTCGACCCAGAGGTTCTGAGCGCTCTGGACCAGGTTTTCATCAAGGATCTCTGTACTTTGTTTCGTTCATCTTTCCCTCGAGCCTGAGTCTCCAATTCCCTGCCGCTGAAAAACATCCCCAAAGCTTGATGCTGCCACCACCATGCTTCACCGTAGTGATGGTGTCAGGTTTCTTCCAGATGTGACGCTTGGCATTCAGGCCTAAAGAGTTCAATCTTGGTTTCATCAGAGCAGAGAATCTTGGACTCTCAGACCATGAGAAACTTTAGGTGCCTTTCGGCAAACTCCAAGCGGGCTGTCATGTGCCTTTTACTGAGGAGTGCCTTCCGTCTGGCCACTCTACCATGATGGTCTAATTGGTCGAGTGCTGCAGAGATGGTTGTCCTTCTGGAAGGTTCTCCCATCTCCATAGATGAACAATGGAGCTCTGTCAGAATGGCCATTGGGTTCTTGGTCACCTCCCTGACAAAGGCTCTTCTCCCCTGATTGCTTAGTTTGGCCAAGGGGCCAGCTCTAGGAAGAGTATTGGTGGTTCCAAACTTCTACCATTTAAAAATGGAGGCCACGGTGTTCTTCGCGACCTTCAATGCTGCAGAATTGTTTTGCCACCCTTCCCCAGATCTGTGCCTCAACACAATCCTATCTCAGAAATCTACGGACAATTAATTTGACCTTATGGCTTGGTGGGACCTTATATAGAAAGATGTGTGCCTTTCCAAATCATGTCCAATCAACTGGTAGAAACATCAAGGATGATCAATGGAAACAGGATGCACCAGAGCCCAATTTCGAGATATATATTTTTATACATTTACAAAAATGTCTAAAAACCTGTTTTCGCTTTGTCAGTATGGGGTATTGTATGTAGATTGATGAGGATTTTTTATTTATTTAATCAATTTTAGAATAAGGCTGTAACGTAATACAATGTGGAAAAAGGGAAGGGTTCTGAATACTTTCTGAATGCATTGCATGTCAACTTCTTGCTCATAATGTTTAACATGTTACAGTGTTACTGGTCTTGAATGTAACGCTGATTTAAGAGAAGCATTGTACAGCTGAAAAACAACGAGCTTTGATGATATGAATAAGGTTTTTAGTGGTAAGGCAAAAACCAAAATACCCCTTCGGGACCCCAAGACCAGGATGGAGAAACATTTGTAATAGACACTTTTTTAACTGAATAGGCTGCTCTCAAAACCAGCAAGAGCTAATGGCACAACATAGAGCCAAACCCGCCTTCCAACAGTCACCATCTCCCTACAACACAACTTTCTTCCAGAGAGCAGAGATTTCGATACAGCTGTGCAATATTAAAGCGCAAACCTGTTGAGTGAGGTCTTTTAGTTTTGAATCACTATTTTGGCATTTTCAGCCTTGGCGTGTTAGGCCAAAACACAGGGCAATTTCCATATATTTTACACACGTTGAGAGTATAAAAACATCATCTGATGAAGCCAACTGACCCTTGAAGCTGAGCGGCTCGGCTCTGTAGTACTTCTGCCAGTCCTGTCCATAGCTAATGTAGTCTAGGTACCAGGGGGCGGAGAGGATGGTGGTGAAGCCTGCCTCCGTCACCTTCTGAAGCTCCTCCTCCACCTTGTTCCCCATCCACACATGCACTACCGTGTCCGACTTCAACTGCAAGTATTACACTGATTTGTTAGACTCAGAAAACATGTTTGTCTGTGTATTATTTGTAGATGTGGTCGTCAGACTTGGGTTTCAAATGGCCGATCGATTCAAATACATTGAGCGTTTGCTTGAGTCTGATGGGAATTTGATTAAGCTTCCTCGAATCCCCTCTCTGCCGGGAGGGCCAGATGGGTGGTATTTTCAGTTTTGGGACATTTCTATTGGTCTATTAATCCAGGCAAGCTCAAACAGACACAGATAGACTTATGTGTGTGAACCAAGTCCTGTTGGTTATCAGATAGAGTTGGAAAGGAAAAGCTAATACTAACAGGGGGAAACTATAGAAGCTAAATGTACTACTATGTAAACACCAGGCAAGAAGTGAGTAGGGTAACTGAAGATATTTTGATTAAAGAAATATCCGAATTTGAATTCAAAAAAGGACCCTTTGAATTCTAGACATTAGAGTGGCTGCTTTTCACTCTGCCAGTGCTGATAACTGCTGTTGTTCTGCTACCTTAACACCGTTGTCAAAGACCTCCTGCCAGATCATGTAGCCCTTGTTGGTAGTGGTGACGATATCCAAGAGCCTATCATGTGACAGAAAATAACCACATGATAATGTGAATAATTAAGCTTCAGAAAAGAGTGGAAATCAAGGAGAGGAAATCATTGAGAATATATGGATAAGTTACGGTTTCTCAGGTTGGACGAATGACTGATCAACGTAATTTGTTTCACTTTAAGGCCATCCAGAGGTCTGAATGAAGCCACACCTCTGGATGTAGAAAGACTCCAGCTTGCTGTAGTCCGTCCCAAAGCCTTGCTGCTCCATGAACTTCTGGATGTCAGGGTTGGACTTCCTGTGGATCACAGAGGCAGAAAGTAGAAGTGTTTTTATTGATGTGCTTGATGTTGGCCAAGACACGGCCTACAGTACGGTTTCTGTGATTTCATTTCCATTGAGTGTCAAACAAGCCAGTGTCACATGGCTGTTGGCTATTGACAATTAGTGTGGTCATAAATTTGTAGTGGATGAGGAGTCTGTGGTTAAGTGGGTGCTGAATATGTTAACTAACTCCCATTGGAAAATGCATGTTAAAATGTCCCTGTCTCACCAGCAGCTGAAGTCGACCTCGTCTCCTCCCAGATGGACGTAGGCATCAGGGAACACTGTGCTGACTTCCTTGAAGAACATTCTCATAAAGTCATAGGTGGTGTTGAGCATGGGGTTGACCGGTCCGAATGAACCAGATGGGCTGGCTCCAGAGTAACAGGGGGTCAGCAGGTCCTTCTGCCCTGGAAGGGGTGAGCATGAGGGGGAGGGAAGCATGAGTGAGAAGGGTGCATTCGAGAGGAAAGAGGAGTTATTTGGTGCAGATAAAACCAATGCAATTTCAGGTAGCTGCATATTTCAGTTAAATTCTTACAAAAAGATTATGAAAATGTGCATGTCTAAAGGACAAAAGACAACCCTGACCCCCTAGAAATGAACCCCTCGATACAGCCAGAAAATGTTCATCTGAATGACCCCACATTCACCTTTGCCCCATGACTGAGTGTGCCCAGGGGTGTCAAACTCGGGGACAACCCGAATGCCCCTTAGGCGAGCAAACTCGATGATCATCTTCACATCAGAAGGCGTGTACACATGTGTGTACGGGTGGTATGCTCCCTGCAGTCACAGGATAGAAAAAGTTATCAACACACATTTTACATTTATATGAAACATGCATCATTTATGCACGTCCTGTACTTCATGATCACAATGAAGTTTAGACTGGTTATATATCCCTACATCTATGATTACAGATGTGTTAGCAATATGACGGCTCTACCTAGCCCTCCAATAGGCCTTGTGAAGCACCGACCATATTCTTTTCACAATTCACTTTCGCCATATCCCCTTCACCCATCTAGTCCTTTCAGGTGTGTGAAAACTGAAAGCATAGCAGCTGAAATGGGACCAGGATATCAATAACAACGCCCATCCACTCACATGTTGACTCAGCTGGGGGAAGGTACGGCTCAGGTAAGGGAAAGAGGGGTCATCTACTATGTGCCAGTGGAACACATTGAATTTGTTCCACGCCATGGCTTCCTGTGTATGGATTGGGGGAGAACATGATGTTTGTTATGAGTATGACGTTATGTTATGCCATTATTAGAAATTGAAAATGATTTGATCATACGGCCAACGCAAACATTTAACCATAACGAAGTGAACTGAAATCAGGATCCATGTATCGTCCTCTCACCAGATTGGCTAAAATGACTTTGATGGGCAGGAAGTGACGAGAGGTGTCCAATAAGAGGCCTCGATGTGCAAACCGTGGGAAGTCGTGAATGTCTGTCCTATTGATGCTTTTCTGTGAAAATAAAACAATTTGAAAATGAAAGTATTATTGAAATATTGGTACAATTTAAACTATTTACATATAATGAATACTGAGTCACTGAGGCCAAAACCACAATGTTGGATTGAAAATAGCTTGCTAAATTGAGGGCAACTGAATGTCCAAATGTGTTGATGCAATACAAAACACTTAGAATAATAACAAATAAAAACCGGTGAGTTAGTTTACTTCCGCAATCATACGACTGGTGTTCAGACATGGGTGAGGCCTCCTGGTTGAATGTAGCAAACTATTCACATGGCACTAACGCAAACTTACTGCTCCATATTCATCCTTATACACCAACTGGCTAAAAGTCTCCAGACCTAGCAATTAGGAAACGAGACACAGACAATGGTTAATCAACAGAGTCACAATCGCAACGATTGCAAAGACATGCTTTACAACTAGGGATGTGCACCTTACCATTTCAAGAGGATTCGATACGTACCTAGATGTTTGGGCTCCGATACCATATAGGACAGATACGTTTTAGTTCAGTTTGAAACGATTCGTGAAAGTCGGTTTGATATGTGGTGTGTGTGTGTAAATGATGTATGTCTATAGTGCATGTACTATGTAGGCTCCTGAGTTGAGCCATAAGGGAGACTAGGCATCTACCATCTCATTACCACTATCAAATTAGGGGGGTGCACTGTAGCCTGTTTTTGGTCCCCCCACTTTGGTTATGAAACCACAATCACACACACTTGTCATTTTTGCAGATGAAATGTTTGAGCTAGTATCAATATTTATCGTTTAGAAATTAGCTATGACAAAGCCAATACATAGCACAACTTTGGATTTCACCCCACCACATATGTCAAAATCAAATGGGTTTGATCGTTTGGAAGTTAACAGAGTGATCTTCTCTTCTCTCGCTTCTGCCACACAGTTCTCCTCGCAAAAGTGATTGCTGTCCTCGTTATGAACTTTACCCTGTATATCAAAAAACGACCAAATAGTCTGATTGTTTAAAGCAAAACTACCAACACTATTGTAGACGCTCTTATCCAGAGCGACTTACAGGAGCAATTATGGTTAAGTGCCTTGCTCAAGGGCACATCAACAGATGTCACCTAATCATCTCTGGGAATCGAACCAGTAAGCTTTCGGTTACTGGCCCAACCTCTTAACCGCTAGGCTACCTGCCGCACAGTGCGCAGTTTGACTAGGCTTCTGATATCGCCTTGAGTTGTTCTGCATTCAAAATGACTGGTAGAGCAACAACAAAATAGTTACATGCAGTTTGACACTGAAGGATAGGACTTCAGTTGTCACAATAGATGGTCTTTTCGGAAGGTATGAAGAACGTAATATGAGCAACAACAACAAATTGAACTGCTGATTCAGAACGTTTGAATAGATTTTCTGACCAATGCATGCTACATTTCGGTCAGTTTGGGGTCCGCGGACCAATGCACTTGTATATTCTTTTTTTCTTTTTTTTTCTTTTCTTTCTTTTACCCCCTTTTCTCGTGGTATCCAATTGCTAGTAATTACTATCTTGTCTCATCGCTACAACTCCCGTACTGGCTCGGGAGATACGAAAGGCGAAAGCCATGCGTCCTCCGAAACACAACCCAACCAAGCCGCACTGCATCTTAACACAGCGCGCCTCCAACGGAAGCCAGCCGCACCAATGTGTCGGAGGAAACACCGTGCACCCGGCTCCCTTGGTTAGCGCGCACTGCGCCCGGCCCGCCACAGGAGTCGCTGGTGCGCGATGAGACAAGGATATCTCTACCGGCCAAACCCTCCCTAACCCGGACGACGCTAGGCCAATTGTGCGTCGCCCCACGGACCTCCCGGTCACGGCCGGCTGCGACAGAGCCTGGGCGCGAACCCAGAGTCTCTGGTGGCGCAGCGATGCAGTGCCCTAGACCACTGCGCCACCCGGGAGGCATGCACTTGTATCTTAAACATTTTAATCTGTGACCAATGGGTATCGTGAATTGTTACATCCCCATTTACAACACACTGCTGCAAACCTGGATATGTCTCAAATCAAAGTTAGCCATATGCACAGGATACAGTGTAGTGTTGTAAACAGTACAATGAAATGCTTACTTGCAAGCTTTCCTCTCAGGACAACAGTACTATAGAAAGTATAAGTCTCAAAGATCAGGTTATGGAGTTAGTACTTTCTGTAGCTCTCAAGGTCTAGACACAAGAAACTCTAAAGGCAACCACAAAAGTTGCACATGGGTTATGAAAACAAGTGAAATGTTATAAGCATGCAGAACAATAAAGGGGTATTATAGTATGAAAATAGAGGATGTCGTGACGGAACAAACCTCTTCATCAGAATATAAACAGTGTGTAGAATAAAAGCCATGACCCCTACCTCTCAGAGCTCCCCACACCTTAGGTGCTTTCAGCACAGCAACAGGAGAGTCCACTGACAGTTTGTCTGTGGAAAGGCAGAGAGAACACAGTCAGTCCTATGTTTTGTTTTAAAATGTGTTAACATCCAATAATGCATATTGATTCAAAGACATGCATTTGTCATGGTTACCCATCTAGGTAAGTGAATGTTTCTTCTTTGATGTGTAAGTAAATACGTTCATTTCTCTTTGATGTGTAAGTAAATACGTTCATTTCTCTATTAGTTTGTGGCCTTGAAACTCGTCCACGACCAAACTTGCATGTGTACTACTGATGTGCATTCATGAAACAGTAGCTAAGGGCCTTCACAACAAAGATCTGACCGTAGAATAAATCCATTATCTCCAAGACAAGCTAGGTAATCCCTCTGTGGGATAATCTCAATTGATTCTTGATTCCTTGCGTCTGCTCTTCTCGACTCCATCTCAAAACCCATTGGATGAGAAGGTCAGAGGTCCCGCCCTTCTGACCATCTCATCCAATGGGTCTCCCTATTGGTCTACTACCGACGTAAAATATACTGGCAGACGTAAACCGCACCAGAGGATAATACTCCCCTAAGCACTGGTGTGGGACGATGAGACCCCGATCCCTCTGGGGAGGCCCCTCCACTATACGACTGAAGTCTCTTCCATTTGCATATATCCTGCTCCAGTCCCAAACTTGAAAACATGTGCCCATAGTCACAGAGTCTCAGGAGGGCTGATCTGGGATTAGGTCCCCCCTGACCATATGCTTTAGAAATCAGATCCTGTGTTAGCACACTCTGAAAGTCTTTGTGCATACGGACCCTGTTTTACAACACCAGCACCCGTCTTTTCTTACTAGCACTGACTTTGCTGACAGCGGTTTTATTGTGGTAAAATGTACATATTATGACTGAGATATGTAATTATCTCTCCTAGCTACCTTAAGATGAATGTGTAACAGTATAGCTTCCGTCCATCTCCTCGCCCCTACCTGCGCTCGAACCAGGGACCCACTGCACACGTCGACAACTGCCTCCCACGAAGCATCGTTACCCATCGCTCCACAAAAGCCGCAGCCCTTGCTGAGCAAGGGGAACAACTACTTCAAGGTCTCAGAGTGAGTGATGTCACAGATTAAAACGCGGTTAGCGCACACCCCTCTAACTAACTAGCCATTTCACATCAGTTACAAATGCACTAAATTGTAAGTGGCTCTGGATAAGAGAGTCTGCTAAATGACTAAAATGGAAATGTAAGACAAACCCCATGCCTGTGCACTCACATGACTCATCAGATGTCACACTGGGGTAGCTGTCACACTCGGAGTCAGCTGATGTGATCCACACCTGTAATTCAGACATGTCAGAGGACAATGCCTTTTTGCTCTTGTTTTTCCCTTGTTTTCTGGAACTGGTAAAGATGTACTCATCATACCTGAAGGAAGGAGGAACAAAACCAGTGTGTCATGTTTGTGTGACAGTTGGTCTAGAACCCCAGGAAGAGAAGGAATGTAAGTAGAATGTCTATCCATAATACACTTCAGCAGCAAGCCATTTGTATTTATACATTCATTTATCTCGTACTTTTGAAAAACGTTCAGATTGATACATCTGTAAGCCTAATTAAATTAAAATTGACTACAGGCATTTAAAGCAAACGTTATTCAAATGGTACATCTGCAGTTTAAACAATAATAAGCGACACCTTTTGGGGTAAACAGTTTAGGGTTGGGGCTGGAGAAATGTAACGCCTCATTCATAAACTCATGAGGCAATTCATTTATATTCTTCAAGAGTCAATGGGTACATTCATTTAAAAGTAAAACAACTGATGTAGCAACCGCATATTGCCACTTTAAAAGGAGCTAACGCAAAACAAACAAATCATGAAAGCATGCTGATGCCTGTTATTTACATGACTCAGTCGTCTTACCTTCGATATGCATTTTGAAGAAGTCTGCAGCTCGCACCAGAAGACGATTCTTTAGCGTCGAATATATGGAAGCTAGCACCGCTGAGTTTGAATACTACCGTGGATATTTGGACTTTCTGAGGCAACGGCCAAAGAGATCCATATGGAGAATCACCCAGAGTAGGCTCCTCGTCTATTTCAGCGTCATCATAGTCATAATCTTGCGTTGCCCAGCAGACAACAACCGCGAGCAACAACGCTGCAAACTTCAGCGTCGCAAACATGATGTGCAATGGTGTTGCCAGTCAGCTGACAACTGGCAAGACTGCATTAGCCTCGAGCGGGTGGGGCTTGAATCAATGTGGAAATAGGACGAAATCTAATCTAGCAAATCATATAAGACATGTCTTTATTTATATATTGAGCCATGAGACAGTACATCACTGAAAATCGAGCATTTGTTTGGTTAATGGTCAAGCAGCCAGTGTAATATGTGACCATAGGGACTGGCTAGATGACCTTTCAATCTAGCTATCTGAGGACTTTCAACTCATAAATAATGTAAAGGAAATATAAATACATTATTTATGAGTTAGATGTCCTCAAGATAGCTAGGCTATTTATTGTAAATACCTACTACAAGTATGAATGTCTAGAATATCTCCACAAACACATTACAACATGATTATGTTCATTTGCTCTCATCCCCACCGGATGGATTAAAGTCTTATTGCCACATAAATAGATCATGGTTAAAAAAAGCATATGGACAAAATACATAAGCAGGTTGAGGGGTAATCTAGCCAGTACCTATGGTCACATATCACACCGGCTGCCTGAACATTGACCAAACGAATGTTCGATGTTCAGTGAGTGAGTAAGAAGACTTGATAATATGACTCCTTGCTCTTTGAACGTTCTAGAATCAACCTTTTCTCAAGCTTTAATTTTCTCCAGCAAGTGGCGATGTTGTCACAAAAACAGTCATGTTTCACAAAGTTGTTTCAGACTCTAATGAAGTTTTCATTCAGTATCACATCAATCTCAACAATATCTCACCATTTCACAATTTTTAAGTGGATTCATTATTTGTGACAATATGTTTCGGCAGTAAAACTTTTGGAATTTTGCCAATGTTGCATGCCAAAATGACCTATATCCATCTAAACGTACTGTCCCGTGTCTGTCGGTCCATTATATTTTACAAATATGAACACATTTAGGTGTAAAGACCCTGGCAGGCAAAATGTATATTCCACGTAATTTGTACACTAGACTATGTTGGGTCATGGCCAGGCCTCTGGTCACGTGTATATTGACACACGTACCGTGCGTCCAGAAAGTATTCATACCCCTCGTCTTATTCCACATTTGATTGTGTTACAACCTGAATTCATCATGGATTAAAGCAACAAAACACATTTCACCCCTCTACACACAATACCCCATAATGACAAAGTGAAAACATTTTTTGAAATGTTGCACATTTATTGAAAATGAAATAGAGAAATGTCTCCCTGAAATATTCATATCTCTGAGTCAGTACATGTTAGAATCACCTTTGGCAGCAATTACAGCTGTGAGTCTTTCTGGGTAAGTCTCGAAGTGCTTTGCACACCTGGATTGTACAATATTTGTCAATTATTATTTTCAAAATTCTTCAAGCTCTGTCAAATTGGTAGTTGATCATTGCTAGACAACCATTTTTAAGTCTTGCCATAGATTTTAACTGTGAGTCAGTCTTTTTGGTAAGCAACTCCAGTGTAGATTTGGCCTTGTGTTTTACGTTATTGTCCTGCTGAAAGGTGAATTAATCTCCCAGTGTCTGGTGGGAAGCAGACTGAACCAGGTTTTCCTCTAGGATTTTGTCTGTGTTTAGCCCCATTCGGTTTCTTTTTTAAAATCCAGAATAGAGATATATGATAGAGAAATATGTGATTCCAATGACATCATCAACCAATTAGTAGACAATTAGTAGGCAATACCTACTCACAATTGATCAAAATCACATGATGCACACCTATGATGTCATTGGAAACGCTTATCTTCCTCTATGTTTTAGTACAAAATGTAGAAATGCACCAATTTCACATGTTGATGTTGGGATGGTGCTGGAGATGATGACTATGAAGTTGGAAAATGGTGACGTTTCCCATTAAGGAAGTTGACTTCATGGAAATCAAATGTAGCCTAATATAAATCATATTTTGTGCATTTTATCATCCAGTAGCCCTCGTATGGTGTGCAAAAAAATCTGAACTCACATCTACATTACAGAGTGTAGGTAGGCTATATAGGCCTTCTGACGGATCAGGATACACTTTGTCTGTTGAGCGTCTGTTTGTAATAAAGGGCACAGTTCTGCAGGTGAGTAAATTGTACTACTCTTAGATTTGAGACGGCAGACTCTCTCTCACTGACTATTTTACTGTTTTATTACTTCTCCCTTCCGTTGTTATCCTACCGCCTCTGCTGCTGCTGCTCCGTTCCCATCACACTAGGCTACTTTGCATAGCTTACCTCTCCCACTCCGCTTCCTCGACACGAGGACGTTCCTCCCCCTTTCTCACTATAAACACACCCATTGATTTTACCGAGGGAAGACCCGACTCAACCGAGCGCACCGTATGCACTATCGACATAGAACTCCTATAGGATCAGAAGCAAGTCTGGAGTCAGTCCGCGAGCGCAAACCCGTATCTGTATTCCTTCAAACTGGACGGAACGACGAATGTTGAACTGGAGATCTCATCACTGAACGACACATTTAGATGAGTCGAGTCCATTGACATCTATATAGGGATAGAAATATTGTCCAGATCCTTTCCAAATAAGGCTATTCCTTTTTGAGGAACCCAAGACGCGCATTCTCCCAAGCACAAGTGGCTTGCTTGAACCAGCATCGTGGCTACTCTTCCAGCAGTGGCATGTTCGAGGGATAAAGCAGACAAAATTGAACTCCTACTTTCACCCAAAGAGGTAGGAATTGCACATAGTCTATTTGTATTTTTCACATTTGAGAATTGTTATTGCCATTATTGTTGATGTTGTGATATAGGCTCCATGCATGGAGGAGCTCTGATGGGGCATTTGAGAGGATCACATCTACCTTTATTGTGTCTTTTTGTGGGAAACGCCTAATTTAAGAACATAGCCTAAAGACACCATCCTGTAATGGATTTTGCAGCATGCCACTTATTAAAGGAATTCCTCAAACATCTGTCTAGGAGATACCATATTAGAATAATTTAGAGGACAATATTCAGAGGGAACGTTGTGTTTTTGCATCATCATGTTAATTGACTGCATATATTCTAGTATACTTTAACGAGAGAAGCAAGACAAAGCAAAGATTGAGATCATATAGCCTAAAATGTGTTATTTTTAGGGCATGAAGAGGACTTTTAGCATGTGTACGTCTTTTATAAATATATTCAAGCCAATCTCATCTAGAAACACTGAGGCGATATTTATTAAAAAATAAATAAATCATCCCTTGCAATTGTAACCCTTATATTGTGTTGTCTTCTCATTGATTAAACCCGGTCTATTCAGAATGGTCTCCCTGGGTGCCCTTCACAGCTGCTCCCGGTGTAACGAGATTAACGGAGGGCATCAGGTGTGATATAGTGCCAACATAGCTGCTGATGTGTCATTAATGTTCCTTATTCGGTTAAATTCGGCAAGGAACACAATTTTAGTCCCGTGGAGCGTTGGATTTAACAACACAATTAACCTCTCGCGCAGAGACGATGACAGCCAGTCGGGGACCGCCGGCATTGTATTGGTTACAATACAATTAGGACTGATTGGATTTGAATATACACTCGCAGATGACGGCTGTTTACAGTGACGGGTTAAATTGGCATTTTGCCCAGTGATAGGGTTTATTTTTCCTGCAGGGATTGGACAGTTATAGGATACACATGCCTTGCTGTTTACTTTTGCAAGTTTTCTCCCTGCCTAGCCCCCCCACCTCTTCTCTCTGTATCCCTGGTCCACTTTGAACACCTGGCAATGATTTGACAGATTCCAGCCAGCCCTAGACATCAGATCAGACAGGGTCTGTGTGTGTGTGTATGTGTCATGACATCATCCAGCACAGCAGCTATCTGTCTGCCTGTCCCAGTCATATCAACATCTCTGGCAGACAGGCATTGCTTTCTTGATCCCAGCCCAGGGAGCGACCCTGCTGATATTGATCATATCACACACCCTGCCTGAAATCAAAATGAGACTGAGAGGTTGCATTCCAAATGGCACCATATTCTCTATATAGTGCACTACTTTGACCAGCGCCCATAGGGCTCTATAGGGAATGGGGGCCAATTGGGATGCATCCTGAGAATGTGATGGAGAATCACTACCCTTCCTTAGGACTGTGTAGAGATGAGTAATACACTCTTACAGGGCTTGGCTTGGCTTGGACTAGCTTCCATTTATATTCAGGGTTTCTGGTTAGAAAAATTACTTTGAACAGTAGGCTACATCCCAATGCTTTAAATATATTATCATGCATTTTTCTATGATGTGTTTGTATGGGTTTCCATATGTTTGTATGGGTTTTCTTTTTAGAATCACTCATGCCACTGGCTATGTCTATTACTTGATTATTATACAGTATAATAATGCAAATGCAAATACAATTCATCATTTTGTTCTCCTTATCCAGGATTCAATGAAAATGTCTGTGTGCGTCCATGAGAACCGCAAGTCGCGTGCCAGCACTGGCTCCATGAACATCTACCTGTTCCACAAGTCGTCGTACGCCGACAGCGTCCTGATGCACCTGAACACACTGCGGCAGCAACGTCTCTTCACCGATGTCCTCCTCCACGCCGGGAGCCGCTCTTTCCCCTGCCACCGTGCCGTGCTGGCCGCCTGCAGCCGCTACTTCCAGGTAAAGACACTGTCACCCAAGGCAGGGTACTGTTAGTGTTTGCCATTGGAAAACAAGTCACGTTTAGCTGCCATGCTAACACTAGCTGGACTAAATGCTAATGCGCTAACTCTTGGTTTCCCACCCCCTTGTTTGTCTGTCAGGCTATGTTTTCTGGAGGTCTCCGGGAAAGCCAGGCCAGCGAGGTTGACTTCAGGGACTCCATCCACCCTGAGGTCCTGGAGCTGTTATTAGACTACGCCTACTCCTCTCGCGTGGTCATCAACGAGGAGAATGCAGAGTCTCTCCTGGAGGCCGGGGACATGCTGGAGTTCCAGGACATCCGGGACGCCTGCGCCGAGTTCCTGGAGAGGAACCTGCACCCGTCCAACTGCCTGGGCATGCTGCTGCTGTCCGACGCCCACCAGTGCACCAAGCTGTCTGAGCTCTCCTGGGGCATGTGCCTCAGCAACTTCCCCGCCATCTGCAAGACAGAGGACTTCCTGCAGCTCCCCAAAGACATGGTGGTGCAGCTCCTGTCCCACGAGGAGCTGGAGACAGAGGACGAGAGACTGGTCTATGAGGCCACCCTCAACTGGGTCAACTACGACCTGGAGAGGAGGCACTGCCACCTGCCGGAACTGCTGCAGACCGTCCGCCTGGCACTCCTCCCTGCCATCTTCCTCATGGAGAACGTGTCCACGGAGGAGCTGATCAACGCCCAGTTAAAGAGCAAGGAGCTGGTGGACGAGGCCATCCACTGCAAACTGAAGATCCTCCAGAACGACGGGGTGGTGAACAGCCCCTGCGCCCGGCCCAGGAAGACCAGCCACGCCCTGTTCCTCCTGGGAGGACAGACCTTCATGTGTGACAAGCTGTACTTGGTGGACCAGAAGGCCAAGGAGATCATCCCCAAGGCGGACATCCCCAGCCCCAGGAAGGAGTTCAGCGCGTGTGCAATCGGCTGTAAGGTCTACGTGACCGGTGGGAGGGGCTCGGAGAACGGTGTGTCCAAAGACGTGTGGGTCTATGACACCGTGCATGAGGAGTGGTCCAAGGCAGCGCCCATGCTCATCGCCCGCTTCGGCCACGGTTCAGCCGAGCTGAAACACTGCTTGTACGTGGTTGGAGGACACACGGCCGGCACCGGCTGCCTCCCCGCCTCGCCCTCGGTGTCCCTGAAACAGGTGGAGCAGTTCGACCCGGCGGCCAATAAGTGGACCATGGTGGCGCCGCTGAGGGAAGGCGTGAGCAACGCGGCGGTGGTCAGCGTCAAGCTGAAACTCTTCGCCTTCGGCGGCACCAGCGTCACCCACGACAAACTTCCCAAGGTGCAGTGCTACGATCCGCAGGAGAATTGCTGGATGGTTCCCGCCTCCTGCCCGCAGCCCTGGCGCTACACTGCCGCCGCCGTCCTCGGCAATCAGATCTTTGTGATGGGCGGGGACACAGAGTTCTCGGCGTGCTCGGCCTATAAGTTCAGCAGCGATACCTACCAGTGGACTAAAGTGGGAGACGTGACGGCTAAGAGGATGAGCTGCCAGGCCGTAGCGTCAGGAAACAAACTGTATGTGGTGGGGGGCTACTTTGGCACACAGCGGTGTAAGACTCTGGACTGTTATGACCCGACGCTGGATGCTTGGAACAGCATCACTACCGTACCCTACTCCCTCATCCCCACTGCCTTCGTCAGCACCTGGAAACATCTCCCAGCCTGACCTGCATGGCATTCTGGGATAGCCCCACACCTCCATCCCAACCCCCCTCTCATGAGGTATGGAGATCTGTCTCTCTCTCTCTCTCTCTCTCTCTCTGTGTTGTTGTCTGTTTGTTACTATCTGTCAGTAGGGGAATGAGATGGAATGCATAATGTATTAGTGATACTCTGGGCAGTCCAGACTGGAGAGTCCAAGCGATTTCAAGTATTCTCAGCTGAGCTGAGTGCATAAGACAGTTTCTTGTTGTCAGTTTTTCTAATAAACACTCTTCGTCGCATATCTACTGGGCTGTGTTTTGAGCTCTCATTGTCACATATCTACTAGGCTGTGTTTTGAGCTCTCATTGTCACATATCTACTGGGCTGTGTTTTTGAAGTCTCTCAATCCATTGTCACATATCTACTGGGCTGTGTTTTGAGCTCTCATTGTCACATATCTACTGTGGCCTGTGTTTTGAGCTCTCATTGTCACATATCTACTGGGCTGTGTTTGAGCTCTCATTGTCACATATCTACTGGCTGTGTTTTGAGCTCTCATTGTCACATATCTATGGGCTGTGTTTTGAGCTCTCATTGTCACATATCTACTGGGCTGTGTGTTTGAGCTCTCATTGTCACATATTCTACTAGGCTTGTTGTTTTGAGCTCTCATTGTCACATATCTATTGGGCTGTGTTTTGAGCTCTCATTGTCACATATCTATTGGGCTGTGTTTTGAGCTCTCATTGTCACATACTGGGATGATATAAGTAAAATTCCCAGCTCATAGGTTAAAGACAGCTGTTTTCATTCAGTAGCCAGTAGATAAAAATCCTGTTCTTCCTCCGTCACCCTACAAAGATCCTGATTGAATCAAGCACAAATGGACTATTGATAGAGTAATTAGATTGCCATGCGATTTTGGCCAGGGCTGAACTGCATGCTTTGAATACTAACCAAGCAGCCGCCGCTATTTGATTTGGGTCTGTCGATACCAGTGAAAACCACAGATACAGGGCGAAACAAAATACACCAGACCACTGTGTGGAGAGAGGGGAGTGAGTGGTAGGATTGTATGTGTAGGTCATGAGAGTTATGAGACCGCAGGTTTGTGGTGAGACAATTTTGACTTTGCGGCTGGCCTAAGGGGAAATCACTCAGTTCTGCCTACAGGACAAGACTCATGACAATAAACTTCAACCTGCACGAGGCAGTGAAGGAGGAGGCACACAGGGGGTAATTGAAACAGAATAAAATACTTTTATTGTCCCTGTGGGGGAAATCTATCTGAGGGGGTTGAGAGGGGGGATGCCAATTAGACAAGTTACATGCCGGCAAGCTACAACATCCTGGTGAAGCTAATCCACTCTCAATTGCCTCATTTTGATGGGTTTATGGGGCTCTGGGTGGGAGGTGAGTGAGAGAGAGGCAGTCTGGAGTTACTGAGATGAGGAGAAGGCAGAGGGTGGTAACAGGGAGTAAGGCTTTGGTGCCTGTCTTTCAGAGAGAACGCGGCTGCACAGCCATGCAGACAAGCAAAACACAGCCAGTACACACACACTCCGGCCCTGACAAATAACAGTGCCTGGACAGGAAGTGAGTGTTTACTGTTTCTCTGAGCAGCCCCAGTCTCCCCCACCTCTCCCCTGTTCCCTGTGTCTGTGTGTCTGTCTGTGTGTATCTGCAAAGCCTTATAGTAACCACTCTCTGTCTCCTTGACGATAAGCAGGCCAGACAGATGTAGAGCACAGACGATTGGCAACCCTGCTCATTCTGAACACTGGAGACCCTGGTGTCATAATCCGACTCTCTCTTTCACACTCACACACGATCGTATAAAGGCAGACACACATGCACACACGCGGACAGATGCGCACACACACACACGCATGCAGACACACAATTGGCAGACCTTCTCATTTCGCAGACCTTGGTGAAATGGCTGTGTGCCCTCAGCTCATGAGCCAAATAGAGGGGAGAGGCAGAGAGGGAAGGATAGATAAATAGATTGATCGGCCTGGGATACTGATGCGCCTCTCCGCTCCACTATTCTTTGCTCTCCTTTGATAAAATGCTCCCTGACTTAAGTGCAAATTTTTCTTCAATGACTCATCTCTGAAACAGAGACTGCAGTGAAAGCTTTAACCCTCTAGACTAAACCAATGCAACATACTGCTTTTGGGTGTACAATTATTTCAGATTTCAGTCACTGAGGCCTGATCCTCTCTTTTGCGTAGGTGCCCATTTTTCTGTAAACAGTCATAGTGTGGAGTGGTGACTCCAGTGACACTGTTGTATTACTGGCCACTAAATAGTGGGAGGGGAGGAGAGAAGGGTGAAAAACAGATCTCTCCTCTTCAGTCTGTTTTCACACTTTTTTGGTTGCTCAACACTCCCCTCTACACTTCCCCCTCCTCTCTCTTCATCCCTCCCTTTTCCCTTCCTCTCTCTCCCTCTATTAGGTCTAGTCCGTCCTGCTGGCTTGTACTGTTTACAGCCCCACTAGGTATCTGGTGTCAAGCCAATTTATGCTTTTGTTCAGAGATCTGCTTTAGTCTCGCAAGGGTGCCATACTGATCAAATCCAATTTTCCAATCATTCCATTTTGTAACTTCCAAGGTTGGTAAGGACTGGGGAACTCCAGGGTATAGAATCCTCCAAAATCTGAAATGAGGATTTGATTATCAGTCAGCTAGCTCATTCCACTCATGCGTTGGAGAGGATAGAGATGCTTGCTTATTGTTATTCATCCTTCGCTATGCAATGACCTCCAGGCAGATATCCCCATCACTAGGCCAGTAGAACTGGATCTTTTCTGGAAGCCTAATTGAGAAAGGCCTCTTCTGGGAGGCAGAGTTGGCGGATCGACCGTTATGCACTCATCTCTGTGTGTGTGTGTGTGTGTGTGTGTGTGTGTGTGTGTGTGTGTGTGTGTGTGTGTGTGTGCGACCGTGTGCGACCGTGTGCGTGCGTGTTTGCATGTGTGTGCCTGTATGTGCGTTTCCTCTAGCTACCACAGCCAGTTGTAAGATTGGGCTTCCCCCTCAAGATAGGGCCACATGGGAAGAAGGCGAGAGAGATGGGGGAGGAGGATATGTATTTAAAATGGATATTAGACTTGCGTTACACATGGGGCCTTCTCAAGGCTTTAAACCATCTGTGGTGTAATGCTGAAAAAAATAAAGCTTTTAAAACCGAAAAGTCAGAATAAGATGCAGAGCAGAAGTCAAAGGCCATCAGATTTGAAATATCTATCTGGACTTAGATTTGGGGGAGCGATAAAAAGAACCCTAACTGTGTCGGGGGAATGGCAGTAAAGTGGATGAATTTCACAAAGGAGTCCATTAGCCTTCTAGCCTAATGCATGATATCTCTGACAAGTCTCTAGAGAAACAGGTGCAAATGCCACGGCAGGCAAGGCAGTGTCTGTTTAGTTTTTTTTTTTTTACTGAGGGGAGAAAGAGAAGGAGTTAGGGGGGACAGTAATGGAGTGAAGATAGACTCCAGACCCTATCTGAGGGATTTTTCTGTCCCTGAACTTTTGAATCTTAGCAAATATGTTAAATTGTCTACTTTTGAGCCTTTTTTCGAGGCGCAAAAGCAGAGATATTTTCCATGACCTCTTAAACACTGTTTGTCTAATGGGTAATTTTTTTCTCTCTCCTTTTTCCTCAGATTTCTCTGTTTTGCATCATCCACTGGATTCCAGCTGTGAAGATAGAATCACACTCTTTAACTTCCTGTCTGTGCAATAAAAAAAAGACTTTCTAATTTTCTTCATGAAAAAAAACTGAACCATTGTATAAGTGTGAAAACACACCTTGATCCACCCTAATGCTACTGTGAGTTTACAGACGTTTAAAGAACCATCAATGCTCCTGAGAGGACCTTGTACACAGAATGATGTCAATGATGTCATATCGTTTCTGAGAGAGAGGTTTGGACGTTATTCATGCAAACAAACCCAACAACCTGCTGCTTGTACTGTACGATCCAACAACCTGCTGCTTGTACTGTACGATCCAACAACCTGCTGCTTGTACTGTAAAATCCAACAACCCCCTAATCCCAGTGTACTTTCGGCATACCGCGCCTGTGCTTCTCAGCCTTCCATGAAAGATCCATCAACATATCAGTCAGTTACACACTCACACAGCCTGGATTTCTTTCCATTCAATCATGAAATACTTGTACTACAGACTATGTCTTTGCTCTTCTCACTCTGATAATTCTGTGATATGAAATGTTAAAAAAGAAGAAGAAACATCCTCTGCACAGGGCCTTTAATTGAATAGCATGAAGGAGGACCTGTTTGGACATAGGATACATATGAGGGGAGAGAGGAAAGTGACCAGAGACGGACTCCTCTTCAGCTTGATTATAACCAACTGATCCATCAACAGTTTTCTCTCCCTGGTGTATCTGAGACTTTAGACTCTTCTAGTTCCAGTCGTTCTGCCCTCGCCAAGAGGAGAGAGACAGAGATTGACAACCTCCTCCCCTCCTCTTCCTGTCCCCACCACCTAGTAGGCGTTTGGGGTTTAAAACGTTTTAATGGGTGTTGGAAGTTCCTCTTTGGCAGTTTGCTGTGAGACCTGGCTCTAGCTGTCACTACGTGTTGTGAGGACTTGAAGTGCCAGCACCAGCTGAGTCTGAGAGCGGAGTTTGGGAGAGGGTGAAGGAGGGTCAAGTCCTGTCATGTCTACCGATATAAAGTTACCACCCCCTTTAGCCCTGCCTCCCCCAACCCCATTCTTGCAGTAGGTCACTACACTCTCCTGATCCAAAATAACAATAATCCAAGAAGAGAAGTGGACAATGCAACACAGAACTGAAGAAAATGCTAATCCAAGCACAGTTGGACACTAAGGGCTCGATTCAATCTGTAGTGCTGAATATCAGGATTACAGCGTGATTGAAATTGAAAGGCAATGTTTCCACGTTCGCGGAGACTGCATTCACGGTAATAGCTGCATGTCGGCTCAATCGGAAAGGACCTTTAAAATGTTAAGCTTCCTATACGGATTGCATCCAGCCCTGAAGGGTTTGCTCTTGCACACTATTTACTGTTTGTTCTGAAGTCATTCCAATGAGCAGTATTGTTTTGATGGATCACCGATGGATAGATTTTCTACTTTGCCTAGAAGATTATTCTGAACTCTTCAGAGCATGTACCATGGATATGGGGACTCAAGTAAGATTGGCATGATGAACTTCTCTGGTCAAGAGCATCTTGTTACCTTCCTAACCAAAACTGAAACTTAATACATTCTTGTCTTATCTTGCTCCAGTGTATCATGTTTCATAAGTCTTAATTTATACAAAAATGACTTTACTTTCTTTATTGTTTCTCTCCCTGCATTAATTTCCAGGTAAATTAATGTAGATCTTTTTAAGGGTAAATCATGCATGACCCTTGTTATAGATGCTCTATTTTATTATTTATCCTTTGGTCTGCTTTTTTTTGCACTGTTCAGTTTCTCCCAAAGTGCAACCTGTTCCAACCATATGGTCAGTTAGGTGAACAGGTCAGAGGTCTGGGGTCTGGGGTTAGGAATCAGTGTAGGGATGGACACTTAGATTACCTAGATTGCAAGTGGCCTGTGGGTGGGCCTTGCTTAGAGAATGTGTCTGTTTTAGAGGTGGACTCTGGGTAGAGTAACATCTCACATTTAAATGTTGACTCTGCTATGAGGTCCCACACTCAAATATTCAATATTATGACTTGAGATGAGCGTATGTAGCTCAGACTTCTGTGTACATCATTTATCAATGTCAACGGGAGACTTGCATGAAAAATACAAGCTAAGCATGTAGATCTCAAGTCAGAATATTGCCATTTTAGTATAGTGTGCGTGTGAAGATGAGGAGGAGGAAGAGGATGTGTAGTTAACTGAATCGTGTACATTTAAAGGGCAGGCAGACACCGCAGTGCTCTTCACCATATGGGCACTGATGTATGGGAGGGAATGTGACAGGGGAGAGTTCCAAAGACCAACAAAAAGAATGTCTTAAATACTTGCATCCAAAATGTTGTATCAGTAGTTGATTTCTTGATGTTTTTGTCTGTTTGTCTGTCTGGGTGGCCAGAATATTGACATGTACAGTTTAGCATGATGAAATCATTGTCAAGGTCAACATAAAAGCTAACAGCTGTATAGATTTTCCCAGGCAGGATGTGTTCTGGATGGATTCGGTGAATGGCCTCAATCCCTTGTATTCCACATTCCTGTTTGATTATTTGAGCCACCCACCTCCCAGTCCTCCTCCCAGCCCAACTTCCACCTCCCAGCCCAGCTCCCAGCCTAGCTCCCAGCCCAACTCCTAGCTCCCAGCCCACCTCCCAGCTCCCAGCCCACCTCCCAGCCCACCTCCCAGCTCCCAGCCCACCTCCCCCCTCCTCCCACCTCCCAGCCCAGCTCCCAGCCCACCTCTCACCTCCCAGCCCTCCTCCCAGCTCCCAGGCCACCTCCCAGCCCACCTCCCACCTCCCAGCCCTCCTCCCACCTCCCAGCCCAGCTCCCAGCCACCTCTCACCTCCAGCCCACCTCCCCCCCAGCCCAGCTCCCACCTCCCAGCCCACCTCCAGCCCAGCTCCAGCCCACCTCCCACCTCCCAGCCCACCTCCCAGCTCCCAGCCCACCTCCCACCTCCCAGCCCTCTCTCCCAGCCCACCTCCCAGCTCCCAGCCCACCTCCCAGCTCCCAGCACCACCTCCACCTCCCAGCCCAGCTCCCAGCCCACCTCCCAGCTCCCAGCCCACTTCCCACCTCCCAGCCCACCTCCCACCTCCCAGCCCAGCTCCCAGCCCACCTCTCACCTCCAGCCCACCTCCCACCTCCCAGCCCAGCTCCCACCTCCCAGCCCACCTCCACGCTCCCAGCCCAGCTCCCAGCCCACCTCCCACCTCCCAGCCACCTCCCACCCCAGCCCTCCTCCCACCTCCCAGCCCTCCTCCCAGGCCTACAAAGCCAAACTGATGAAGGAATTCTATGGAGAACTCATTTGCTCCTTGATGTCGACCCCCTAACCAACCCGCCCACAGAACACTGCACGTTTCTCCTCACCAATCAGATAAGAGGGTTCCTTTTAGAACATAAGTTACCCTGGCAACGGTCAAGCAGTGAGTGCCCCTCCAATTTACAAGTGATTGTTCAGTGTCATTTTCTTCCCTCTCTCATTTCTCTTTTTGCCCCCTCTCTCTTCCTTTATTGGGATTCAGCTCGCTTACGTCCGCTTACGTGTAGTGTGTTCTCCCTGACTGGCTTGCTGTAGGCATTCACCAAAATGATGTAAAATTCTTTATAAACACTTTCAATGTGCATTTGCTTTCATTTTTTCTGTCATGTTTCAATTTTTTTATAACATTGTTTTGTACATGTGACAGATTTTTTTTCACAGTGTGAAATTCATGGCAAAATAAATGAGTTTTTCCTCTTTACTGTAATCACTTGCCTTACCTGTCTTTATTTGCAATTGAGCTTTGATATATTGCAACTATTTGTGTAACTATTTGGTGTACACACACAATGACCTCTAAAGAAATGTATTTTAACACTATGCTTAAACCAACATCCAATGTCTTTCCCAGGCTAAACTCATGAAGGCACGTGACGGTTTTGCATACAGGCTATCTATCATTCCTAAGACCAACTTTCCCTATAAATCTCCTGCAAATATTTTGACATAGCTCTTGAGTAGTAGGAATGAGGAAAAATACAACCCACTCATTCCAGCAGTAGCACCATAGCCTGGGTTTCGGAGGCCTAGCAAGCTCATTATTGCATGTTTCACATATTTAGGCAGCTTTAGAGGGAATGTAGTTCACTTTAATTGTCCCACAGTATTAAAGCCCACTGTATTATCCCTCCACACAGCCTTTTGTTCTGTTAGAGGAGAGACTAAAATAATCCTATCTACTGTATGCCTGTGGCTTTCCATCTCCGCTCTGTTCTGCTCTCACTCTGTTCTGCTCTCACTCTGTTCTCTCACTCTGTTCTCTGTTCTCTCTGTCTGTTCTCTCACTGTTCTCTGTCTGTTCTCTCACTCTGTTCTCTGTTCTCTTTGTCTGTACTCTCACTGTTCTCTGTCTGTTCTCTCACTCTGTTCTCTCACTCTGTTCTCTCACTCTGTTCTCTGTCTGTTCTCTTCTCTCACTCTGTTCTCTCTGTCTGTTCTCACACTCTGTTCTCTCACTCTGTTCTCTCTGTCTGTTCTCTATGTTCTCTCTGTTCTCTCACTATGTTCTCTCACTATGTTCTCTCTGACTGTTCTCTCTGTTCTGTCTCTGTCTCTCTTTCTGTACTCTCTCACTCTGTTCTCTCTTTGTACTCTCTCTCACTCTGTTCTTCTCTTTGTACTCTCTCTCACTCTGTTCTCTCTTGTACTCTCTTCTCTTCTTGTTCTCTCTTATTGTACTCTCTCTTCACTCTCTGTTCTCTCTCTGTTCTCTTTCTCACTCTGTTCTCTCTCTGTGCTTCTCTCTCTCTCTCTCTCTGCTCTCTCTGCTCCTCTCCTCTCTCTCTGTCTCTCTGCACTCTCTGCTCTCTTTCTGTACTCTCTCACTCTGTTCTCTCTCTGTTCTCTTTCTCACTCTGTTCCTCTCTGTGCTCTCTCTCTCCTCTCTCTCTGCTCTGCTCTCTCCTCTCTCTGCTCTCTCTCTGCTCTGCTCTGCTCTCTCTCTGCTCTGCTCTCTCTCGACTCTCTCTGTTCTCTCTCTCTCTGCTCTGCTCTCTACGGCTCTCTCTCTGTTCTGCTCTCTCTTTCTCTATCTGCAGCTTGGGAAGGAATAAGGCGAAAAAGACTGCCCAGATACTTTCCCTTTTTCTGCCATGTCACCTAGGCAACGGTGACCTTTATCTGCTGAAAACTGTGGGGGCTGAGGAAGGAAAAAGGAGAACTCTCTCCCTCCCTTCCCTCATATCTCACTTCCTACACCCTCCACTCGCTCTTTCCACATGAGACAGTGCAGAGAATACGGTACATATCTGCTTGCCAACTGTGGACTCACTGTGTTTAACGTTTCCTTGTCTCTCTAACAAGTTTAATATCCCATTAGTGTGGAGACTGCAAAGCAGAGAGCACAGCACAGCACAGCACAGCCCAGCTGCTTAATAAGACAGCATCCCAAATGACCCTATTTAGTGCACTACTTTTGACCAATGCCCTATGGAGTTAGGGTTCCATTTGGGACTCAACATAACACTGCATTCCTCTAGCACTGTGGAGTCTAGCTCCTCTCCTTTCTGCTCTGCTTGGTGTGATTGGTGATTGGTGATTGGTGACAGCAGGTTCTGAAACACGAGTTTAACTGGCTCCAGTCCCGACCCTCACCACAGACAAACACAACACACGTACCCTTTCACAGAAAGATGGGGAACGCGACTAAAAGAGACATTCTTCAAGTTCATAGGTTGGACATGTGCTATTATTCAGCTTCACTTGCGACGCCCAGGCTTTTTTGAGGTGTATCTGTCAGATGGAATGAATTTTCTTCCCTCTTTACTTTCCTCCTCATGGGACAGGGCACAAGATTTGGCCAAAGACAGACTCCAGTGGTAGAATATTGTTGCTGCCTTATGTCCCACCCGGGACAAAGAGAACTGAGTAAGTGTTTATTTTCCCCCAGCGGCAATGCTGTATAACAAAGATACAGTGATTAGCACTTGAGTTGAAGTTTTGGTCTGTGTGTGAGGGACTGGGAGGCTCCTCTAGTGCCCCTATGTGAGTTAACAGTCCCTTATTAATCAAAGGAAATTGAATATCCTGTCTAGCAGGAAATGGCTCCTGTTTCCCTTAACATAACATTACCAATGATAAGTTGACCTCCAGTGATTACTGGGAAGTCTGTCCTCACCAAGTTCAGTTCAAATCCCTGCTTTGTGCTGCAGATGGAGGGAGGGACAGAGAGAGCGACAGAGAGAGAGAGAGAGACAGAGAAAGAAATAGAGAGAGAGACAGAGAGAGAGAGAGAGAGCGCAAGAGAGAGAGACGGAGAGAGCGTGAGAGAGAGAGAAAGATGAAACATATTCAGATTTAGAAAGACTGCTTTTAAAATATAACATGGACAGAATGATTGCCCACCCAGGCAGCCACCTACGCTCTGGCAGCATGTACTACGTGCCCACAGGCGATAAAAACAATGTTCCTGCATGTCACCGTTGCCTGGCAACACGTTTGGCAGCTCTCTGATTCAGCCTTACCAGTTCTCTCTCTCTCTCTCTCTCACACACACACACACACACACACACACACACACACACACACACACACACACACACACACACACGCACACACACACAGTCTCCTGTCAAAGTAGAGTTGAAAAGAGAGAGAGGTCTTTTGAGATGTGCCAGCCCTTACTCCCCCTTTACATCACCAATAAGATAGACAGAGAGAGACCAGGGAGCTTCAGGCCAAGTAAATATCACAGCAGAAAAGACATGTACCCCCGGAGGGGTTTTAAGTGACAAAGTAAAATATTATCTTCATGGTGGGGTCATTTTTATGTTGAATTTAGGGCCACCTTTCATTTCCAGTTGTGCTGCAGGTTTGCAGATCTGTGAGACAGGTGGGGAATGATCAAGAGCACACTGTATGTTTAGTTTATGAATTATTAATAAGAGGTAACATAAGCCTCTCATTGAGGTAACATAAACCTCTCAATGAGGTAACATAAGCATCTCAATGAGGTAACACAGGCCTTTCAATGAGGTAAAATAGGCCTCTCAATGAGGTAACATAAGCCTCTCAATGAGGTAACATAGGCCTCTCAATGAGGTAACATAAGCCTCTCAATGAGGTAACATAAGCCCCCCTCCTCCCCCAAAAATGAAAAAGGGTTTTTTAAACAACCAAAAAAAGGCTCCCCCCCCCCTGTCTTCACAAAATGGGGAAAAAGGTAACATAGCCTCTCAATGAGGTAACACAGGCCTCATCAATGGAGGTAACTATAAGCATCTCAATGAGGTAACATAAGCTCTCAATGAGGTAACATAAGCCTCTCAACGAGGTAACAAAAGCTTTCTAATGAGGTAACATAGACCTCTAATGAGGTAACATAAGCTTTTCAATGAGGTAACACAGGCCTCTCAATGAGGTAACACAGGCCTCTCATACAGCAAGCATTGGCTTGATGTATTGGTTTTTAGCCCAGGATCCTGTCTGTGTCCGAAACAGCACGCTTATCTCTATATATGTGCACTTTTTTGTGCCTATGGGCTCTGGTCAAGTAGAGACCTAAATGGATAGGGTGTCATTTTAGACACAGCCTCACTCGGTAGAGTAATGAAAGTGTGCAGCAGTCTCTGCTCTCTTTGCCCTCCAGCTGATCTGGTCGCTACTCTGGCTCTGTGCGACCTCTGGTCTCTCGCTGACCTCTGTGCTTCTGCTGATCTCTGCCTCTGCTGATCTCTGGCTCTCTGCTGACCTCTGCCTCTGCTGACCTCTGGCTCTCTGCTACCTGGCCTCTGCTGGACTCTGGCTTCTCTTACTCTGCTCTCTGCGACCTCTGGCTCTCTGCTGACCTCTTTGCTCTCTGCTGATCTCTGGGCTCTGCTGCTGATCTCTGCCGCTCTTGCCTCCAGCTTGTCTCTGGCTCTCTGCTGATCTCTGGCTCTCGCTGACTGACCTCTGGCCTCTGCTGACCTCTGGCTCTCTGCTGATTTGGCTCTTGCTGCCTCTGCTCTCTGCTGCTCTTTGCCCTCCAGCTGACCTCTGGCCTCTCTGCTGACCTCTGGCTCTCTGCTGACCTCTGGCTCTCTGCCTGACTCTCTGGCTCCTCTGCCTGACCTCTGGCTCTCTGCTGACCTCGTGGTCTTGCTCTCTGCTTTGTGACTCTGGCTCTCTGCTACTGCTGGCTCTCTGCTGACCTCTGGCTCTCTGCTGACGCTCTGGCTCTCTGCTGACCTCTGCTCTCTGGCTGATCTCTGGCTCTCTGTGATCTGGCTCTCTGCTGACTCTGCTGCTATCTCTGGCTCTCTGCTGATCTCTGGCTCTCTGCTGACCTCTGGCTCTCTGACTTGGCTCTCGCTGACCTCTGGTTCTCTGCTGACCTCTGGCTCTGCTGATCTCTGGCTCTCTGCTGATCTCTGGCTCTCTGCTGACCTCTGGCTCTCTGCTCTCTTTGCCCTCCAGCTGATCTCTGGCTCTCTGCTGACCTCTGGCTCTCTGCTCTCTTTGCTCGCACCCCTCTGCTCTCTCGCTGACTGCTCGCTGCGATCTGGATCACCTGGCAGTTAGACACACAGGAGTAACACATGATGGAAGAAAGGGTAGAGAAGTTAACTAGCTAACATAGCTGGACTTACTGCAGCAGAGAAAGATAGGAGAGGAGGGGCTCAGCAGGCCTACTGTAGGTCTGGACCACACAGAGACTATCTAAACCCAGGTCAGGTCCTGTTCTCGTTGTGTTTATACTCAGAAATAAAAAGAAAGAGTATCTTTAACTCTTAGGTTGGAGATTTTAAATCTGATTGCACAGCGTTTGCACTTCCCTTGCTGAAAGAGAGTGATTGTCGATTGCTGCACCATAAGAGACATACAGAGAAAAGAAATGAGAGCATAAGTGTTCTGTTTGAATCAGAAATGTCCCAATGTTTCCATGGAGTCAGAGAGGGGAGACGGTTCATTGGTTCTTCCCAGGTCCAACACATCTGCTTCTGTCTCCTGCAGCATGATTGAACGAACAGGGAAATTAAATGATTCAATTAGCTCCTCTCTCTACCAAAGGAGGCTGGTGGAGGAGATATAGCAGGACAGGCTCATTGTAATGAATGGAATGGAATCTTTGGAACGGTGTAAAACACATCAAACATATGGAAACCACATGTTTGACTCCATTCCATCAATACCATTCCAGCCATTACAATGAGCTCATCCTCCTATAGTTTACCAGCCTCCTCTGCTCTCTACCCTCTTACAGTCCCCCCCCCCCCTCTCTCTCGAGAGAGGGAGAGAGAAAGAGAGGGATTTAAGCGATAGAATTAATCGAACACTGGGGAGCACAAACAACCACTGATCTTGCCTGTCTGCTCTGCCGTCTGCTCTAACGGTCCTGCTCTAACGGTCTGCTCTGCCTGTCTGCTCTACCTGTCTGCTCTAGATGTCTGCTCTGCCTGTCTGCTCTACCTCGTCTGCTCTGCTGTCTGCTCTACCTGCCTGCTCTGCCTGTCTGCTCTTCCTGTCTGCTCTACCTGTCTGCTCTGATGTCTGCTCTGCCTGTCTGCTCTGTCTGTCTGCTCTAACTGTCTGCTCTACCTGCCTGTCTCTGCCTGTCTGCTCTGCCTGTCTGCTCTAACTGTCTGCTCTACCTGTCGATCTGCTCGTCTGCCTCTTCTGTCTGCTCTACCTGTCTGCTCTAGATGTCTGCTCTGCTGTCTGCTCTGCCTGTCTGCTCTAACTGTCTGCTCTACCTGCTTGATCTGCCTGTTCTGCTCTTCGTCTGCTCTACCTGTCTGCTCTAGATGTCTGCTCTGCCTGTCTGCTCTGTGTTTCTGCTCTACTGTCTGCTCTAGACTGTCTGCTCTACCTGTCCTCTGCTGTCTGCTCTACCTGTCTGCTCTAGATGTCTGCTCTGCCTGTCTGCTCTAGACTGTCTGCTCTGCCTGTCTGCTCTAGTATGCTCTACTCTGTCTGCTCCGCCTCGTCTGCTCTACCTGTCTGCTCTAGATGTCTACTCTACTGTCTGCTCCGCCTGTCTGCTCTACCTGTCTGCTCTAAGATGTCTACTCTACCTGTCTGCTCCGTCCTGTCTGCTCTCCTGTCTGCTCTCCGATAGTCTGCTCTGCCTGTCTGCTCTATCTCCTCTCCTCTACAAAGATTGTTCTAAGAAGCTTAAACATAAAACTATTTAGGAAAACAAGCTCTTGGAGTTGTTGTTTGTGTAAAGAGACAGTTGACTGGTTGTGTGTCCCAAATGGCACCATACTCGCTATATAGTCCACTACTTCTGACCAGTGCTGTAGCTAATATGGTGCCATTTAGAACTCAGTATGGGTGAGTGTCAGGAGAAGGACAGGGGGAAACAGAGCATGGTGTCTCAGTCAGCGGCTCCGCTCCGCTTCTCTTGGCTTATCAGTGTCAGAGTTGACACACCTCATCTGTGGGATAAAGCACCAGGATGCTCCTTAACCCGGTCCTGTCTCAGCCCAGAAACCTCTCAATGGGTTTACAGATGCAGATTGGACGTGACACGACAAAAAATTTGGAGTGGGACGTGACGCTCAATGGTATCTCGCAGATGTGAGCGTTAACGAAAGGGGCTAAAGTAAATGTTGGCTTATGGAGAGAGTGTCAAGCCTTCTCCGACTAATAAGACAGAGGATCGCAACAGTTTCTCAAGGCTTTTCTTGGGAAGCAGCCTAAGGTCATAGTCATCTGATGGCTGTGGTTAGCCTAGGCTACTATGGTCTTGCATGGTAGAAGTTACCAGCGTTGCCCAATCCCAGTTAAAGCCAGTAATATATTTCTAACGTTGCCAAATCCCACAAATAAGATATTTCTGATTACATCTTTGGATAGTGGGAAAGGAGTTAACAATACTCCAGACAAGGTTTGTGCTGTTCATCGTTTGAAAGCGTATGAAAATAGCTGTTCATAGCAAGGTCATCAGAAGCAGGCAGCTGGAAATGTTTTATGAGAGCTCAATAAGCTCTGCTTTGTCCAACAACTTTGACACCTACCTACCTCACCGTGCAGCAAATATTCCAGCTCCACACCTAGAGACTAATGGTTTTACAAAGCTTTATCCTTGGGAAGGTATGAAACTCCCTATCCCATACTGATAAGAAAACTGACTGCTGCTCTCTCTCTGTGAAGCACTGGGGCTGAGGCTCCATACCTTTGTGTTGCAGCCTGGCCTTGTAACGGGCCCCCCGCCCGCTCTCATTTCTCTCACAGCAGCAGACTTAAAAGCCTTCCTTCCCTCATACTTCGTGCTTGTAAATTCCAATCACCCCACCGCATCGCTCCGTTGAATATGCGATACGTTTTTTTATCAGACTCTTTCATATAAGATAAAATGTGTTTAGGGTCATTAGAGCGTAATTATTAACGTTTTAAGAATTGCTTTTAGTGCCACTTAGCTTACCTCAGCACTCAGAGGCGTATCTCAGGGATAGAGATGAAACACCGTAAGGTGGATGCACTCTGTGTCCAAATGGCACCCTATTCCCTATATAGTGCACTACTTTACTAAGACATGTACTCAGAGCATTCGCGGACCAAATGGCAAGTGACTTCACTGACATTTTCAACCTATTCCTGACTGAGTCTGTAATACCTACATGTTTCAAGCAGACCACGATAATCCCTGTGCCCAAGAAAGCGAAGGTAACCTGCCTAAATGACTACCGACCCATAGTACTCACGTCGGTAGCCATGAAATGCTTTGAAAGGCTGGTCATGACTCACATCAACACCATCATCCCAGAAACCCTAGACCCACTCCAATTTGCATACCGCCCCAACAGATCCACAGATGGCGCAATCTCAATCGCACTCTACGCTGCCCTTTCCCACCTGGACAAAAGGTGAGAGTACTGTTCATTGACTAGAGCTCAGCATTCAACACCCTCCTCATCACTAAGCTAAGGACCCTGGGACTAAACACCTCCCTCTGCAACTGGATCCTGTACTTCCTGATGGGCCGCCCCCTGATGGGCCGCCCCCTTAACACTGGGGCCCCTCAGGGGTGTGTGCTTAGTCCCCTCCTGTACTCCCAGTTCACCCACGACTGCGTGGCCAAACACAACTCCAACACCATCATTAAGTTTGCTGACGACACAACAGTGGTAGGCCTGATCACGGACGACGAGACAGCCTATAGGGAGGAGGTCAGAGACTTAACAGTGTAGTGCCAGGACAACAACCTCTCCCTCAATGTGAGCAAGACAAAGGAGCTGATCGTGGACTACAGGAAAAGGAGTGCCGAATAGGCACCCATTAACATCAACGGGGCTGAAGTGGAGTGGATCGAGAGTTTCAAGTTCTTTGGTGTCCACATCACCAATAAACTATCATGGTCCAAACACACCAAGACAGTCGTGAAGAGGGCACAACAATACCTTTTCCCCCTCAGGAGACTGAAAAGATTTGGCAT
Organism: Salvelinus sp. IW2-2015; assembly: GCF_002910315.2. Taxonomy (NCBI): domain Eukaryota; kingdom Metazoa; phylum Chordata; class Actinopteri; order Salmoniformes; family Salmonidae; genus Salvelinus; species Salvelinus sp. IW2-2015. The sequence continues at coordinate 31,430,562 of NC_036842.1, forward strand.
GGGCCCTCAGATCCTCAAAAGGTTCTACAGCTGCAAAATAGAGAGCATCCTGACCGGTTGCATCACCGCCTGGTATGGCAACTGCTCAGCATCTGATCGTAAGGCGCTACAGAGGGTAATGCGGATGGCCCTGTACATCACTGGAGCCAAGCTTCCTGCCATACAGGACCTATATACTAGGCGGTGTCAGAGGAAGGACCAAAAAATTGTCAAAGACTCCAGTCACCCAAGCCATAGACTTTTCTAGCAGAGAGCGCCAAGTCTAGAACCAAAAGGCTCCTTAACAGCTTCTACCCCCAAGCCGTAAGACTGCTGAACAATGAATCAAATGGCCACCTGGACTATTTACATTGACCCCCCCCTTTGTTTTTACACTGCTGCTACTCCCTGTTAATTATCTATGCATAGTCACTTTACCCCTACCTACATGTACAAATTACCTTGACTAACCTGTACCCCGTATATAGCCTCTTTATTGTAATTTTATTGTGTAACTTTTTATTTCATTTTTTACTTTAGTTTATTTAGTAAATATTTTCTTAACTCTATTTCTTGAACTGCATTATTGGTTAAGGGCTTGTAATCCAGGCTGTATTACAACCATCCATGATTGGGAGTCCCATAGGGCAGCGCACAATTGGCCCAACGTCGTCCAGGTTTGGCCGGTGTAGGCCGTCATTGTAAATAAGATTTTTTTCTGAACTGACTTGCCTAGTTAAATGAAGGTTAAATAAAATAAAATAAAAAATGAGGGGTAAAAAAGTAAGCATTTCACATTAAGGTCGGCGCATGTGACAAATAACATTTGATTTACTTTTGACCAGGGCCTATAGGGAATAGGGTGCCATTTGGGATATAGTGTAATAACAGTGTGGTACAGGTCTGAGTCCCTGCAGGCAGGCGGGCGCAAGGTGTAGCTGGCAGCCTCATAACATTGTTTACACCCCTCTCTCTCTCACTTTGAAATAGTCCTGTTTGGTCTTTTAATCAGGCTCTAGCTCAAAGGAAATGCGTTGGTTCGCCCTGCAATTTCTACTGTTCTAAGGTTTTTTGCTTGGGTGTGGTTAAGGTTGAGTTTGTGATAAATGGCACATGTGATAAGGAGAGGGTGAGAGAGAGGAGGGGTTGTTGAATTAGCTCGGTTGGTTATGTATTATTTTCACTCCAAAGTAGCATAGTTTTGGTGAAGTCTGTTAAACGCTAAACATTATCGAGGTGCGCAATCATCAGCTTTCTAATTACAGCTAGGTATTTGGTAATGAGTCCGTTGCCTGGCAGTTGAACAGTGCTTGTGTCCCATATTGCACCCTATTCCCTATTAGTGCACTACTTTTAACCAGAGCCTTAGGGGCCCTGGTCAAGGGCCTTGGTCAAAAGTAGTACACTATATAGGGAATAGGTTGGGATTTGGGACGCATTCAGTGAGCCTGTCTCCAATGTTGTCAGACTCCAGTGATTCCCTGTCAGCTGCCCTTTTCAAACACACAGAGGTGATTAGATCAGAATGAGGATCCAACACAGAGGAGGTGATTAGATTAGAATGAGGATCCAGCACAGCGGAGTTGATTAGAATGAGGAACCAGCACAGCGGAGTTGATTAGAATGAGGAACCAGCAAAGCGGAGTTGATTAGAATGAGGAACCAGCACAGAGGAGGTGATTAGAATGAGGATCCAGCACAGAGGAGGTGATTAGATTAGAATGAGGAAGCCGCACAGCGGAAGTGTTGATTAGAATGGGAACCAGCACAGAGGAGGTGATTAGATTAGAATGAGGACCAGCACAGAGGAGTGATTAGATTAGAATGAGGAACCAGCACAGAGGAGGTGAATATAGAAATTAGAATGAAGGAACCAGCACAGGAGTATCACGTTTCAGGGAGAGACCCAAGATGCAGACAGTGTCGAAGTAACAAACGTTTTTACCAGAACAGAGGCAGCAATACAACAGGTCAAGGGCAGCAGAAGAGTCAGTAATCCCAGGGTAGTGGACAAGGTACAGAACAAATCAAATCACAAATCAAATCAAATTTATTAGTCACATTACACATGGTTAGCAGATGTTAATGCGCGAGTGGTAGCGAAATGCTTGTGCTTCTAGTTCCGACAATGCAGTAATAACCAACAAGTAATCTAACCTAACAATTCCACAACTACTACCTTACACACACACACAAGTGTAAAGGGATAAAGAATATGTACATAAAGATATATGAATGAGTGGTGGTACAGAACGGCATGGCAGATGCAGTATGATGGATATAGAGTACGGTACATATACATATGAGATAGAGTACTGTAGGGGTTGTTAAACATAAAGGGCATAGTTTAAAGTGGCTATGGTACATGTATTACATAAAGATGGCAAATGCAGTAGATGATATAGAGTACAAGTACATATACATATGAGATGGGTAATGTAGGGTATGTAAACATTATATTAAGTGGCATTGTTAAAGTGGCTAGTGGTACTATTTTACATAATTTCCATCAATCCATTTTTTAAAGTGGCTGGAGTTGAGTCAGTATGTTGGCAGCGGCCGCTAAATGTTAGTGGTGGCTGTTTAACAGTCTGATGGCCTTGAGATAGAAGCTGTTTTTCAGTCTCTCTGGTCCCTGCTTTGATGCACCTGTACTGACCTCGCCTTCTGGATGATAGCGGGTGAACAGGCAGTGGCTTGGGGTGTTGTTGTCCTTGATGATCTTTATGGCCTTCCTGTGACATCGGGTGGTGTAGGTGTTCCTGGAGGGCGGTAGTTTGCCCCTGGTGATGCGTCTTGCAGACCTCACTACCCTCTGGAGACCTTACGGTTGTGGCGGAGCAGTTGCCGTACCAGGCGGTGATACAGCCCGACAGGATGCTCTCGATTGTGCATCTGTAGAAAGTTTGTGAGTGCTTTTGGTGACAAGCCGAATTTCTTCAGCCTCCTGAGGTTGAAGAGGCGCTGCTGCGCCCTTCTTCACAACGCTGTCTTGTGGGGTGACCAAAATCAGGTTTGTCCGTGATGTGTACACCGAGGAACTTAAACTTTCCACCTTCTCCACTACTGACCCATCGATGTGGATAGGGGGTGCTCCCTCTCTGTTTTCCTGAAGTCCACAATCATCTCCTTTTTTGTTGACGTTGAGTGTGAGGTTATTTTCCTGACACCACACTCCGAGGGCCCTCACCTCCTCCCTGTAGGCCGTCTCGTCGTTGTTGGTAATCAGACCTACCACTGTAGTGTCATCGCAAACTTGATGATTGAGTTGAGGCGTGCATGGCCACGCAGTCGTGGGTGAACAGGGAGTCAGGAGAGGGCTCAAGCGCACCCTGTGGGCCCAGATGAGTGAGGATCAGCGGGTGGAATGTTGTTACCTACCCTTCCAGCCACAGCGCTGGTTGTAGGGGGCGCCCGTCGAGGAAGTCCAGGACCCAGTGCTGTGACACAGGCGGGGTCGAGACCACGGAGGTCTCGAGCTTGATGACGAGTTTGGAGTACTATGGTGTTAAATGCTGAGCTGTACGATGATGAACACGCATCTCACATGGGTATTCCTCTTGTCACAGATGGGTTAGGGCAGTGTGCAGTGTGGTTGCGATTGCGTCGTCTGTGGACCTATTGGGTCGGTAAGCAAATTGGAGCATGGGTCTAGGGTGTCACGGCGTAGAGGTGAGGGTGATATGGTCCTTGGACTAGTCTCTCAAAGCACTTCATGATGACGGAAGTGATGCTACGGGCGGTGTCGTATTTAGCTCAGTTACCTTAGCTTTTCTTGGGACAAGAACGAATGGTGGCCCTCTCTGAAGCAGATGTGGGAACGAGCGACTGGGGTAAGGATTGATTGAATATGTCCGTAAACACACCAGCCAGTGCTGGTTGCGCGCATGCTCTGAGGACGCGCGCTGGGAATGCGTCATGGGCCTGCAGCCTTGCGAGGGTTAACACGTTTAAATGTTTTACTCACCTCGGCTGCAGTGAGGAGAGCCCGCAGGTTTGGTAGGGGCGCGTGTCAGTGGCACTGTATTGTCCTCAAAGCGGGCAAAAAAGTTGTTTAGCCTGTCTGGGAGCAAGACATCCTGGTCCGCAACCGGGGCTGGTTTTCTTTTGTAATCCTGATGTTGACTGATAGACCCTGCCACATACCTCTTGTGTCTGAGCTGTTGAATTGCGACTCGATTTTGTCTCTGTACTGGACTTAGCCTGTTTGATTCCTTGCGGAAGAAATAGCTACACTGTTTGTATTCGGTCATGCTTCCGTCACCTTGCCTGGTTAAAACCAGTGGTTCGCGCTTTCACGTTTCACAGCGAATGCTGCCGTCAATCCACGGTTTCTGGTTGGGAATTTTTATCGTTGCTGTGGTACGACATCGTCAATGCACTTTCCTAAATAGAACTCGCTCACCGAATCAGGCATATTCGTCAGATTGGTTGTTGGACGCGATGCGGAACATATTCCAATCCGCGTGATCGAAGCAGTCTTTGAAGCGTGGATTCAGATTGGTCGGACCAGCGTTGAAAGACCTGAGCGCGGGCAGCTTGTTGTTTTGGTTCTGTTTGTAGGCTTGGAATCAACAAAATGGAGTCGTGGTCAGCTTTTCCGGAAAGGGGGGGGCGGCGAGGGCCTTATATGCGTCGAACGAGACAATTAGTACACAGTATAAACATCGATCTAGGGTTTTTCCCAGCCCTGTAGCACCAATCAAATATGCTTAGGGAGTTTTGTTTTGAGATTTAGCCTTGTTAAAATCCGCCAGCTACGATGGAATGGCAGCCTCAAAGGGTGTGTGTTTCCATTACAAAGAGTACTAAAGCAGAAGATAAAGTTTGTTCAGGGCCGATCGATGTGTCTGCTTGGGGGGGAATATATACGGCTGTGATTATGATTGAAGGGAATTCCCTTGGTAATAATGCGGTCGACATTTGATTGTGAGGAGTTCTAGTCAGAGCGCGATGTGCCCGTCTCGAAGCCTGACACACGAGACCGCGCCTCGTTGCCCCGTTTTCGGCGTCGCACATGGAGCGCACACGAGCTCCCGGGGATAGCGATCCACCAAATGATATTGGGCTGGCAAGCCAAACACAACGGTTGGAATCACGTTTCAGGAGAATAATAGTGACAATATTTCCGAAGGTAAAAGAAAAACGAATGATGAACCAAGTTGAACGTTGAATCGTTACTCTCAGTAGTTACCTCCACTGCTCATAACTGAAAAACCACCACTAAGCAATTACCTGCGAGAGAGAACAACAGCGATACAAACAGAAAAAACCTCGTAAGAAAGAACCAATTACACTACACAATAGAACCAAACACAACCCACGGGGCAAATATTTTCCAAGGAACAGCTGAAAGCGTGCGAGCCGGCAGGAAGACCACGTCATTTACTAACTTGGGTCGAACGCCGGAACCGTCTATCAACAGCAAGCAGGCATTAGGGTCATGGCGAGGAGAGAAAAGGTCAAGAAATGCGGGAAAAACTAAAAAACAGAACTTTAGACGAAAGGAGCAGAGAGCAAGTTGGAACCCGCAGATAAAAAATCTCTGCATCACAACAAAAAACAAGAAAAACTAGACAAAACACCGACACAACAGAGGAACCAGAAGCAGGTAGTAAATGACCTCCGGAGAGAATAATGGTGAAGATGGGAAACCCTGAACGCACGCTAGTAGAAACGTAATATCACAAAGAACAGGCTGTAAATCAGATTCAGCGGAGCAAAAACCGCCAGGGCGCGAACAAACGAACTAACAACAGAAGGAGGTATTAGCCCCAGTGTGAGTGAGATGAGCCGCACACTCTGCTACTCCGTTGACCGGCAGGCCTAGTCGTGGCACATAACCAAACTGGCCAACTACTCACTGACATAGTGTCTATTTTGAACCAGTAGTCCCATAGGGCCTATTGGGCCCTTGATTAAAAGTAATTGCAGTACTCAAGGGAAATAGTGGTGCTTCTTTGGCACAGAAGGAAAGGGCTTTCAGGTCAGGCCATTGATTTTTGAATGGAAAATTCAGATCATCATCTGAATGAAGATCAGATTAATGTCATCTGAATGAACGATCTAGATAATTCATCTAGATGAAGAAATCAGATAACATCTGAATGGAAAGGTCAAAGACACTCCATCTGAATGAAAATCAGATATTCCATCTGAATGAAAATCAGACACTCCATCTGAATGAAAATCAGATATTCCATCTGAATGAAAGTCAGACAATCCATCTGAATGAAGAGTGAGGAGGGAAATAGTTGGAGTGTTGTCTCAGACAAGACAACAGCAGACATCAAATGATGGGGAATGTTGTCAACGGATCAAAACGATCAATATTCCACAAGGCCACTATTCTACCTCCACAGCAAAGAACTGACCCCCCCCCCCACACACACACACATACACACATATACTGTATATACACACACACCACCCTACCAAACCCCCAATGAAGGTACCTGTCAGTGACAAGATCAGTGCTCCTGCCAGCCTGCTAGCTAGTCCAAACAACAGTCCCAAGCAAAGACCTTAATCTACAAACCAAAACAACCACAGAGAGAAAACAAGTCCAGCAAACAAAGAACAACATAGCTTCAGGTAAAGCCTTTATTTATGGAGGCACACTCGGTTTACCTCAGACGCCCCATTAATGAATGACGTCTGACATGACGAGGTAGCTAGCATAGCCACTGTTATCTAATGTTAATGAAGGAGGGAGGAGGCCCATTTCATTGGCAGTTGTATGTGGGGTTGAGTACAGCACAGCGCAGACGTGCCGTGGTTTGGAGTCAGACGTTGGTTTGAAGTTTTCAAGCCTTCACTCTCTTTCATCAACTAAAGAGCTGCTCCTAATTAAAGAGCTCGCTAGCAGATGGAGCGGAGGTGGGGGTCGGACGGGACAGGCAGGATGGGACAGGGTGTGTGTGGGGTGTTTATGTGTGTGCGCGTGCCTGTGTGTGTGTTCACGTGTCTGCCCGTTCATATGCATGTGTGAGTGTGTGTCAGTGTGTGTGTGTGCAGGGGGAGTCTGGACAGAGAGGAAGCCCAGTGAGTTTGTAATTAGCAGAGTTAAGCAGGACGTCCAACAGCTGGCAAGGAGTTGGACTGTTTTTATCTTCTGCCCCACAGGCAGCTTGTTAACTGTGCCTCAGAGAGACACGCTCCTCCGACTAGGACTGACCTCCGACCGGTGGCATGCAGCTTCACTCTCTAAACTGTATCTCTGCCACACACGCACGCACACACACACACACACCCACACGCACAGCACAGCAGCGGCACGCACGGCACCGCACTGCCACTGGCCACGCCCGCACTGCACGCACACCCCACACACACAAACCCACATGCACCACGGCGCCACACGCATAGCTCGCACGGCACGCACGCACGCACCACACGCACACAGCACGCACACACACACACACACACACATGGTTTCCATATGTTTTGATATGTTTGAATCTCCGCACCTTGGCACAGACACACACCTAACCAACACCTACACACACACATCACACACACACACACACACACACACCCACACACACACACACACAACACACACACACACCACAACAACACCACACACACACACCACCACACACCACACACACACAACACACACAACACACACCACACGACAACAGACAGACAGACAGACACACACCCACACAGACACAACACCCACAGCAGACACACACCCACACAGACACACACCCACGACAGACAACACTACACAGAACACACCTACAAAGACACAACACCACACAGACACAGCAACCCTACATAGGCACAGACCCACACAGACACAGACCCACACAGACACACACACATATAGACACAGACCCACAAAGACACACACCCACAACAGACACACACCCACACAGACACACACCTAACCATAGACACCGACCCACAGACCACACACGCCACACAGACACACACCTACATAGACACAGACCCACACAGACACACCCACACAGACATACACCTACATAGACACAGACCCACACAGCACACACACCCACACAGACACACACCTACATAGACACAGACCAAACACAGACACACACCCACACAGACACACACCTACATAGACACACAGACCCACACAGACACGACACCTAAGCACAAACACACATCCCACATAGACACAGACCCACCACAGACACAACACCTACATAGGCACGACCCACCCATATGACACAGACCCACACAGACCACACACCCACATAGACCACAGACCTACACAGACACACACCCCACACAGACACACACCCACACACAGACCAACACACTACATAGACACACACCTACATAGACACACACCCACACAGACAAAGACACCTACACACACACACGCCGCACGGCACGCAACGCACGCACGGCACGCAAGCACGCACGCACGCACTGCACGCACGCACACACACACACATCACACACACCACAACACACACACAGCACACACACGACACACACACATGGTTTCCATAATGTTTGAATGTTTGATCTCCGCACTTGGCACAGACACACACCTACACACCTACACACACACACACACAACACACCAACACACACACACACAACCAACACACCCCACACACACACACACACCACACACAGCACACACACACACACACACAACAAACACACACAGCACACAACACACTCACACACAGAGACAGACAGACACACACCCACACAGACACACACACCCACACAGACACCACACCCACACAAGACACACACCTACACAGACACACACCTAAAAGACCACACCCTACACAAGACACACACTACTCCAACCCACACAGACACAGCTCCACACAGAGCACACCACACCGACTATCAGGACCCACAAGACACCCACCATAAGACACACACCTCCAAACAAAGGACACCACACCCACACAGACACACACACATACGACCACAGGTACCTACAGACACAGACACACAGCACCCACACAACGGACACAGACACACACCTACATAGACACCAGACCCAACACAGACACCACCCACACAGACACATCACCTACATAGACCACAGACCACACAGAACACAACCTACCACAGACACACACCCACATAAGACACGACCCACCACAGACACCACACCTCATAAGACACCGACCCACACAGACACAGACCTCACAAAAACACACCTCCTACATAGCACACAGGGACTAGCACAGACCACACGACACGACACACACCACACAGCCACCACACCTACATTAGACACCAGACACCCACACAGCACAACACACCCACACAGACCACAACACCTAACATAGACACAGCCCACACGACACACACCCTACACAAACACACACCACATAGAACAGACACCCACAGACACACACCCTAACATAGGCCCACAGAACCCCACATAGACACAGACCCACACAAACACCCACCACCAGACACACACTACTAACACGACCCACCAACACACACCCACACACACACACCTATCATAGACACAGACCCAACACAACACACACCAACTTAGCACACACCTACATAAGACACACCACACAGACAACACACCCACACTAGACCAACACACCTACATAGACACGACCCAACAGAACACACACCTACACATAACACACACCACCATAGACACACGACCAACACAGACAGACCACGACCTTACATAGCACAAGACCCACATAGAACACAGACCCACAACAGACATCACACCCACATAGAACACAGACCTACAAACAGACACATCACCCCACACAGACACACACCCACACAGACACACCCTACACGACACCAACCTACATACAGACACCACCCACACAGACACAAACACCTACATACACACACACCAGGCGGCGACGTCCCACACACACACACCACACACACACACACACAGCACACACACACACACACACACACACACACACAACACACATCCACACACACACACACACACACACACACACACACACACACACACACATCACACACACACCACACGACGACACACACACACACCACACACACACCACACACCCTACACAAGACCCACACCACACCACCATACACCCACACCACACGACACACACCCACACGACACCCACATAGACCCCACACATACACACACCCACATAAGACACCCCAACAATAGCCTGGGCCTGGAGGTCTGTATTGTCCCTGTGCTGTGGATGGGGCCCTGATGCTATTTCGTCGGGAGGTACTGTTATGTCTCTGTGCTGTGGATGGGGCCTGGATGTCTGTATGTCTTCTGTGCTGTGGATGGGGCCGTGATGTCTGTATGTTCCTTCTGTGGGATGGGCTGGATGTCTGATGTCTCGTGGTTGGACCCTGGATGTCTGTATGTCTCTGTTGCTGTGGAGATGGGGCCTGGGTTGTCCTGTGATAGTCTTGTTGCTGTGGACTCAGGGCCTGGATGTCCTGGGTATGTCCCTGTGGCTGTGGATGGGGCCGGAGTCTGTATGTCTCTTGCTGTGGATGAGAGCCCTGCTTCTTTTCCTCCATCTCAGGCTAACACTCATAATCACAACCAGTGCTGAACACCATCCAAACAACCACACAATTAGAATGTTGGCTCACACCCTCCATCACACCACACACACACTTATAGACTCCCCTAGCCACACTCATACCGACCCCCATTCACACATAACCCCCCCACACACCAACCACACCCACTCTTTGACCCCCGTTCCCACCTCTCACTAGCGCCCCCCCTTCCCCCACTCATTGACCTCCCCTTCCCACACTCAGTACCCCCCCCCCCTTCCCACACTCAGATTTATATTATGATAGTTATGTATAGTCAGTGGCCAAAAGTTTTTAGAATGGACACAAATAAAAAAATCACAGTCTGCTGGCCTCACTTTGTATAAACTGGCAAATTTGCATATACTCACAAGAATGTATGACGAGTGATCAATGAATTGCAATTAATTGCAAAGTTCCCTCTTCGCCATGCAAAATGAACTGGAATCGCCCAAGAAACAGTTTCCACTCGCATTTTCAGCCCTGCCACAAAAGGATCAGCTGATGATCAATTCAGTATTCTCTCGTTAACCAGCTGTGAGTTGACAATGTGGAGATCACTCGGTTCATCGTTGATTGGAGTTCGAATAACAGCGACTGGAACTTCAAAAGGAGGGTGGTGCTTGGAATCCATTGTTCGTTCCCTCTGTCAGCCATCGGTACCTGCAAGGGAAAACACATCCTGATCATTGCTTTTGCCACAAAAAGGACTTCACAGGCAAGGGATATTGCTGCCAGTAAGGATTGGACCTAAAATAAACTCATTTATCGGATCATCAAGAACTTAAAGGAGAGCCGGTTAATTGTTGTGAAAGAATTCTTGGCGCTTCAGGGACCATAGAAAGTCAGGCAACGCGCAGGACCGTCTTCCCTAAAAGTTGATTCAGCTGCAGGATGGGGCACCACCAGTAAGAGCTTTGCTCAGGAAATGGCACGCAGGCAGGGTGTGATCGGCATCTGCACGCATCACAGTGAGGCGAAGACCTTTTGAGAGTGGCCTGGTTGTCAAGCGCAGCAAAGCAGTCCACTTCTACTCCAGGAAAAACATCAAGGGACAGACTACTATTCGGCAAATAGGTACAGGGATTGGACTGCTGAGGACTGGGGTAAAGTCATTTTTTCTGATTGAATTCCCCTTTCCGATTGTTTGGGGCATCCCCCGGAAAAAAGCTTGTCCGGAAGATAGACAACGGTGACCTACCTATCACGTCCTGTGTATATGCCAACAGTAAAGCCATCTGAGCACATTCATGTGGGGGGTTGGCTCTCAGCCAAGGGAGTGCGGCTCTAGCTCACAATTTTGCCTAAGAACACAGCCATGAAATAAAGAAGGTACCAACACATCCTCTGAGGAGCAACTTCACTCCATACCATCCCAGGAACAGTTTTGGTGACAAAACAATGCCTTTTGTCACATATGGAGCCCTTGCCATAAGGCACAAAGTGCATAACTAAGTGTGGCTCGGGGAACAAACAAGGATATTTTGGGTCGCATGGCCAGGAAAACTCCCCAGACGCTTAATCGCCATTGTAGACACTGTGGTCAATCCTCAAGAAGCGTATGTGGACAATACAAAAACGCATCAATGAAATTCTGACAAACTCCAAGCATTGATTATAGAAAAGAATGGGCTCCATCAGTCAGATGTGGGCCCAGAAATGCTTAAATTGACAGCATGCCAGGGCGGATTTGCAGAGGTCTTGAAAAAGAAGGGTAACACTGGCAAATATTGGGACTCTTTGCAATCCACTTAATGTAATTGTCATGAAAAAGCTTTGGACACTTATGAAACAGCTTCGTAAATTATACTTTCAGTTCATAGTAACATTCTGACAAAAATATCTAAAGACACTGAAGCAGCAAACTTTGTGGAAATTAAGATTTGTGTCCATTCTCAAAAAACATTTGGCCACAGACTGTATTATAAGAGGAGGACGGGCAATACAATTCCTTACAAGTGATTATAAATTCAATGAAGATTAGTAGCAATTAGTGTTAGGGTTAATCTCATGATCTATTGCGCCAGGCAAACTTAATTTGAGCACAGCTAAAGTATTTGAAAGAAAATAAACACCCGCAGGCCTCGTGACAACATGCTTTACATAACAAAGAGTTCTGTAGTGTGGTGTAACTTTTCGATTCAGGCCATATATCACAGATTCCAGTGTTCAGCCTCTGCAGCACGTGCTGGCTGGATATAGCCCTATTGGTGTCTTGTAAAGGCAGTGGCGGCATCCCAAATAACACACCTTCCCCTACACTTAGTTCACTACTTTTAATCAGGGCCATAGGGCCCTTGCTCTTCCAAAGTAGTGCCTAATAGGGAAAGGGTGTCAAATTTGGGAACGCAACCAGTGATTCTAATTGGCCGGGCCTGTTACCCTCCTCAGACCCTGTCATCCTAATCTGCACTGATTCCCCCTTTTGTGATTTAAACAGCAAAATTAGTTTGTGAAGTGGGGCTCAATTTAGTCAATCCTTTGGAAAAGATCGGCCGGCAAGCGTGTGTGTGTGTGTGTGTGTGTGTGTGTGTGTGTGTGTGTGTAGTTTGTGTGTGTGTGTGTGTGTGTGTGTCGTGTTGTGTGTGGTGTTGTACGTGTGTGTGCGTGCGTGCGTGCGTGCGTGCGTCGCGTTGCGTGCGTGCGTGCGTGCGTGCGTGCGTGCGTGCGTGCGGCGTGCGTGCGTGCGTGCGTGTGTGTGTGTGCTTGCTAGTTGTGCTTGCGTCAGTCCCCTTTAACAGGATAAAGGGCGAGGGATGGAGGGATTAAATTCAGGTAGAGGTGGTGGAAGGACGGAGGGGATGGATGATTCAGGGTGGAGGGGTTTAGGGCTAGCCAGCAGTCCACTGTGGGTGAAGGGGGAGGGCTAGCCAGCAAGTCACTGGGTAGAAGGTGGAGGGCTAGCCAGCCGTCACTGGTGGAAGGGGGAGGGCTAGCAGTCCAGTCACTGGGTGGAAGGGGTAAGGGCTAGCCAGCCAGTCACTGGGTGGAAGGGTGGAGGGCTAGCCAGCAAGTCACTGGTAGAATGGGTGGAGGGCTAGCCAGCCAGTCACTGGGTGGAAGGGTGAGGGCTAGCCAGCCAGTCACTGGGTGGAAGGGGGAGGGCTAGCGCAGCCAGTCACTGGGTAAGATAGGGTGGAGCGGCTAGCCAGCAAGTCACTGGGTGGAAGGGTGGAGGGCTAGCCAGCAAGTCACTGGGTGGAAGTTGGAGGGGCTAGCCGCCAAGTCACTGGTTAGAAGGGTGGAGGCGCTAGCAGCAAGTCACTGTGAAGGGGGGGGCTAGCCACAATCACTGGGTAAAAGTGGTGGAGGGCTAGCCAGCAAGTCACTGGGTAGAAGGGTGGAGGCTAGCCAGCAAGTCACTGGTGAAGGGGGAGGGCTAGCCACAAGTCACTGGGTAGAAGTTGGAGGGCTAGCCAGCAAGTCACTGGGTAGAAGGGTGGAGGGTAGCCAGAGTCACTGGGTGGAGGGTGGAGGCTAGCCAGCAAGTCACTGGGTGAAGGTGGAGGGCTAGCTAGCAGTCACTGGGTGGAAGGTGGAGGGCTAGCCAGCAGTCACTGGTAGAAGTTGGAGGGCTAGCCAGCAAGTCACTGGGTGGAAGGGTGGAGGGCTAGCCAGCAAGTCACTGGGTGGAAGGGTGGAGGACTAGTCAGAAAAGTCACTGGTGAAGGTGGAGGGCTAGCCAGCAAGTCACTGGGTGGAAGGGTGGAGGCGCTAGGCAAGTCACTGGGTAGAAGGGTGGAGGGCTAGCCAGCAAGTCACTGGGTGGAAGGTGGAGGGCTAGCCAGCAAGTCACTGGGTAGAAGTTGGAGGGCTAGCCAGCAAGTCACTGGGTGAGAAGGTGGAGGGCGAGCCAGCAAAGTCACTGGGGTGAAGGGGTGAGGGGCTAGCAGCAAGTCACTGGGTGGAAGGGGTGGAGGGCTAGCCAGCAGTCACTGGGTAGAAGGTGGAGGGCTAGCCAGCAAGTCACTGGTAGAAGGGTGGAGGGCTAGCAGCAGAGTCACTGGGTGGAAGTTGGAGGCTAGCCAGCAAGTCACTGGGTGGAAGTTGGAGGGCTAGCAGCAAGTCACTGGGTGGAGGGGGAGGGCTAGCCATCAAGTCACTGGGTAGAGAGTTGGAGGGCTAGCCGCAAGTCACTGGGTAGAAGGGTGGAGGGCTAGCCAGCAAGTCACTGGGTGGAAGGGTGGAGGGCTAGCCAGCAAGTCACTGGGTGGAAGGTTGGAGGGCTAGCTAGCAAGTCATGGGTGGAAGGGTGGAGGGCTGCCAGCAGTCACTGGGTGGAAGGGTGGAGGGCTAGCCAGCAAGTCACTGGGTGGAAGGGTGGAGGGCTAGCCAGCAAGTCACTGGGTGGAAGGGTGGAGGGCTAGCCAGCAGTCACTGGGTGGAAGGTGGAGGCTAGCCAGCAAGTCACTGGGTAGAAGGGTGGAGGGCTAGCCAGCAAGTCACTGGAGTGGAAGGGGGAGGGCTAGCCAGCCAGTCACTGGTAAAGTTGGAGGCTAGCCAGCCAGTCACTGGGTAGAAGTTGGAGGGCTAGCCAGCCAGTCACTGGGTAGAAGTTGGAGGCTAGCCAGCCAGTCACTGGGTAGAAGTTGGAGGGCTAGCCAGCCAGTCACTGGGTAGAAGGGTGGAGGGCTAGCCAGCAAGTCACTGGGTAGAAGTTGGAGGGCTAGCCAGCAAGTCACTGGGTGGAGGGTGGAGGCTAGCCAGCAAGTCACTGGGTGGAAGGGTGGAGGACTAGTCAGAAAGTCACTGGGTAGAAGGGTGGAGGGCTAGCCAGCAAGTCACTGGGTGTGTGTGTGTGTGTGTGTGTGTGTGTGTGTGTGTGTGTGTGTGTGTATTTGTGTGTGTATGTGTGATTGTTAGTGTGTGTCTTGTGTGTTATGTTGTGTATGACTTTGAGCTAGTGTCTGTCTATAGAAGTGTGTGTGAGAGAGAAAATATCTCAATTCAATTCAATTCAATTTCAATTCATTTTCACTTTCAATTCAACTCTCTCTCTTTCTCTTGCTCGCTCTCTTTCTCTCACTCATTCTCTCGCTCTCTCTTCCTCCTTCACTCTCTTCCTCCACCAGCTCAGACATGATAAATAGAATGAAATGACGAAGCATTCCAATTATGGTGGAAAATGACTTTGCCCTTCCAGTCACAGAGACTATTACAGATACTATTATTTCTGTTGATTCCCGTGACAGCGTATGGACTGGGTCTGGGTGAAAAACAAGGACTTTATGTGCAGGGTGAAAATAGTGCTGTATGAAACATGGGAAGGCAAGGAGGAGAGGCAGGCAGGAAGCAGTGAGAAGAGGCAGGCAAGCAGGGAGGGAGGAGAGGCAAGCAGGATGCAATGGGGTTAGAGGCAGGCAGGGAGGAGAGTCAGGCAGTGGGGTAGAAGAGGCAGGCAGGAAGCAGTGGGGTTAGAGGCAGGCCGGGAGGGAGCAGTTTGGAGAGGAGGAGAATCTTCAGGAGGGAAATGGGAATGTCCCTTTATCTCGTCATTCTGCTGTATCTATAGCCTTCACTTTTCTCCCTCCCTCCCTCCCGCCCCCCCCCCCCCCCCCCCCCCCCTCCCCCTCTCTCCCTCCCTGCCTTGCTCCCTTTAAGTTTCTCCTTCCTTTCTGTTTCTTTGTGTTTCCCAATTCAATGACATTTTGTGATTTTGTTTAATATTTAAAGATGATTGGAAATGGTCCAGCTGGCAAACCATTACAGCTGTGGAGGGAAGGAGGAACCCTCTCTTTGTTCAGTGTACAACTACAGTACACCTCAGGCTTAGGCTACTGTACTCTCTATTACCTTGACGTTCAACCTTCATACAGCTATAACCTCCTTTAAACTCCAAATGACATCCTTACAGCACCTCCATCATCCATTCCCTCTGAACAGGCCCACTTCATGTGCCGAGTCTCACCTCATCTACAATTCCTTCCTTCCCCTCTCTCATTAATGCATTTTCCATTTTCCACTGACTCCCCTTGCTTACATTGATACATTTTAAGTGTTTTAACTAACTTACTCGCTCTAATACTGCATATTCATTATTTTCAGAATATTCCTCAATACTGCTGTAATAGACAATAATTCAGTTTCTATATTATTTTTCAGCCTTTTCCTAAGGACTTTTTTCTAGGGGAATGTATGAGAAGCTAAAAATCTCTTTTTCACTTTCCTCCCTTGCTGCATCACTATCTCTAACCTTGGCTCTCTCTAGACGTTAACATCCTTAGAGACCATGACCCAGTTTTCAACTTTCAACTCTCCCTGACTCTTCTGTTCTGTGTGCACAGACATTCTCCATCTATCAGACCACAGGAAAATACACACAACTCATCTGTCCTTCCCTCCAACCTTCTCCCTCCAGCCCTCCCTCATGACTGATCTTCCAGGACATTTTCCCATCCACAAAGCAGTCCCTCCCACAGATAGAGACAAGCCATGGCTGTTCCTTTCCGCTACTCCTACTGGATCTATCTGACTCACACATCTCCTGACCTGGAGCATCTTTAACGTAGCATGAAATACATCTCCATAGTGAGTAATATTGTAATTAGTTGTGTATAGTGCATACTGTATATTCAGTGCTCTGTCTACCCCATTCCACTCCATAATGCTAACTCTTATGAAAACATGTCTGAACCAAGCACTGAATTACTGTTTTGTTCTCTACAAAACCCTAAGTATTTCTCTGTCCTTATTGTTGTCTTTTTCTCTATCCCTATCCTCCCCTCTCACATAATCCCACTCTTTCTCTTCTTACGCATCTCAGTCCCATGCTCTGACTCAGAGAGCAATGTCTCCTCTCCTCTCCTCTCCTCTCCTCTCCTCTCATCATTAGTGGGACTCAGAACACCTCCACTGCCCTCCTGACTGAGTCATCACTTTGGCTCTGCTCCAGCATGAATGAGCCCACTTTGGCCTCGACCCAGTAGGGACGACCCTGGCTTGGCTTCAGTCCAATCATGATGGAGAGAGCTCTGCATCTCTGAGGTCAGTTAAAGGTTGCCGCTCAATATTCACGTTTCTTTTTGCCTCAGGCAGGTCATGTGGTTGGTTTCCTGAGTATTTGTGTGTGTATTTGTGTGTGAGAAAGAGATATAATAAGAGAGAGAGCGAGAGAGAAAAAAAGCGAGAGAGAAAGAAAGAGATTGTTTATACTGTACAGAAATATGAACGCAACATGCCACAATTTCAACGGTTTTACTGAGTTACAGTTTATATAAGGAAATCAGTCAAATGAAATAAATTCATTAGGCCCTAATCTATGGATTTCACATGACCAGGCAGGGGCACAGCCATGGATGGGCCTGGGAGGGCATAGGCCCACTTTGTAGCCAGGCCCACTCACTTCAAAGCCAGGCCCAACCACTGGGGAGCCAGGCCCAGACAATCAGAATGAGTTTAGAGTGGCCTTTTACTGTCCCCAGCACAAGGTGCAACTGTATAAAGATCACGCTGTTAAATCAGTTTATTGATATGCCACACCTGTCAGGTGGATGGATCATCTTGCCAAAGGAGAAATGCTCACTAACAGTGCCAGCCAGTCACTGGGTGACCAAAATTTGAGCGAAATAAGCTTTTTGTGCGGACGGAATATTTCGGGGATCTTTTATTTCAGCTCATGAAGATTGGGACCAACACTTTACATGTCGCATTTATATTTTTGTTCAGTATATATTGCTCAGAAGAAGGAAAACACACTATATATACAAAAGTATGTGGAAACCCCTTCAAATTAGTGGATTTGGCTATTTCAGCCACCCATTTCTGACAGGTGTCTAAAATCCAGCACACAGCATGCAATCTCCGTAGACAAACACTGGCAGTAGAATGGCCTTCATGAGGTGCTCAGCAACTTTCAATGTGGCACCGTCATAGGATGCTACCTTTTCAACAAGTCAGTTCATCAAATTTCTGTCCTGCTAGAGCTGCCCAGGTCAACTGTAAGTGTTGTTATTGTGAAGTGGAAACGTCTAGGAGCAACAACAGTTCAGCCGCGAAGTGGTAGGCCACACAAGCTCACAGAATTGGACCGCTGAGTGCTGAAGCGTGTAGCGCGTAAAAATCGTCTGTCCTTGGTTGCAGCACTGGGGCGGCAGGTAGCCTTGCGGGTAGGAGTGTTGGGCCAGTAAACAAAAGGTTGTTGAATCGAATCCCTGAGCTGACAATGTAAAAATGTGTCGTTCTGCCCCTGAGCAAGGAAGTTAACCAACTGTTCCCCTGGCGCCGATGACGTGTATGCCGATTAAGGCAGCCCCCGCACCTCTCTGATTCAGAGGGGTTAAATGCGGAAAACACATTTCAGTTGAATACAGTCAGTTGTACAACTGACTAGGTATCCCCCTTTCCCTTTCCCTCACTACTGAGTTCCAAACTGCTTCTGGAAGCAACTTCAGCACAATAATTGTTTGTTGGGAGCTTCATGAAATGGAGCCTAAGCCTAAGATCACCATGCGCCAAGCATCGCCTGGAGTGGTGTAAAGTTCGCCGCCATTGGAAACTAGCAGTGGAAACACATTCTCTGGAGTGATGAATCACGCTTCATCATCTGGCAGTATGACGGACGAATCTGGGTTTGGTGGAAGCCAGGAGAACGCTACCTGCCCCAACGCATAGTGCCAACTGTAAAGTTTGGTGGAGGAGGAAAAATGGTCTGGGGCTGTTTTTTATGGTTTGGGCTAGGCCCCTTAGTTCCAGTGAAGGGAAATCTTAACACTACAGCATACAATGACATTCTAGACGATTATGTGCTTCCAACTTTGTGGCAACAGTCTGGGGAAGGCCCTTTCCTGTTTCAGCATGACAATACCCCTGTGCACAAAGCGAGATCCTCACAGAAATGGTTTGTTGAGATTGATGCGGAAGAACATGACTGGCCTGCAAAGAGCCCTGACCTCAACCCTATCGAACAGCTTTGGGATGATTTGGAACGGCGACTGCGAGCCAGGCCTAATCGCCCAACGTCATTGCCCGACCTCACTAATGCTCTTGTGGCTCAATGGAAGCAAGTTGCCGTAGCAATGTTCCAACATCTAGGGGAAAGCCTTCCCAGAAGAGTGGAGGCTGTTGCAGCAGCAAAGGGGGACTAACTCCATATTAACGCCCATGATTTTGGAATGAGATGTTCGAAGAGCAGGTGTCCACATACTTTTGATCATGTAGTGTATCTCCAATGTCAATGCTCCAGGCTTTTGACCTCCGCACTTCAGTCAACACAGAAAAATACCTGCAACAGAACCATTTTCTCTAACCTCCTCTAACATTTACTTAGCTGTTTAACTCCTGAGCCATGCTCAGTTGAAGGTCAAAGGTCAGTAGCGTGGAAGGATGGCTTGCTCCACCACGGACCTTGGCTATCCCAAGATGCCCTGGGGCCTCAGGTCACGCATGCTAAACCCCTGAGAAACTAGGCTGGAATGTTAATTGACCCAGAATCACAGCACACACACACACTGGAGCGGCTACACACACACACACACACACACTGGGAGCGTAACACGCCACACCACACACACACACACACACACACTGGAGCGGTACACACACACACACACACACACCACACACACACACCACACACTGGAGCGGTACACACACACACACTGGAGCGGTACACACAACACAAACACTGGAGCGGTACACACACACACACACACACACACACACACACACACACACACACACACACACACACACACACACACACACACACCACACACACACACACACACACACACACACACACACACCACA
Organism: Salvelinus sp. IW2-2015; assembly: GCF_002910315.2. Lineage (NCBI taxonomy): Eukaryota > Metazoa > Chordata > Actinopteri > Salmoniformes > Salmonidae > Salvelinus > Salvelinus sp. IW2-2015. Next base: position 31,450,830 of record NC_036842.1, read on the forward strand.
CACACACACACACCACTGGACGGTACACACACACACACACACACACATGCCACTTTAAAAGGGCCTCAAGGCTACTGTCGAGGATGCAAATGACCCTCTAGATACTGCTAGTGGAGCCAGGAGAGGGTTAGATTAACCCTGTTTGGTGTACTGAAGGGATGAACTCTTACGGGATAGTTTATTCCCCTGTGTTCCATTTCCACACAAACATTCTAATCACTCTCCGTTGTGATGCACGAGAGTGGCTTTCATTTGTTCTGGTAGGTCATTTTTTTTATTTTTGTTTTAACCTTTATTTAACTAGGCAAGTCAGTTAAGAACAAATTATTATTTACAATGATGGCCTACACGTGTTTATTCCTGGATGTTTTCACTATAATAAGCTTTTTACTGTTTCAAACTACTTTTCTGTCCACCACAGCTCAGTGAAGCGGAACCAGTGATATCTCAGGAAAATAAAATGTCTGGGAAACTCAGTAACTACAGCAGTAGGTTATGTGTGTGCACGTGTGCATGTGTGCTTGTATGCTAGCATGCGTCCGTGCGTGGGTGTGAAAGATGGTATGCTACTCTTCTCCTCCCTCAGGTCTGTTCCTTGGCCCTTTGAGAAAAGGATGAGTAAAGTTTTGTTTACTCATTACCATTAACAATAGAACTCACACTTCCTCTGATGGGGAATAATCGGACACAGTGAATTGAACTTCCTCTGACTCATACTATTCAAATCCCCAAACGTTAGAGGGGGATAGAGTACAAATAGAGAGGCCAGGGCGATGCTGGTTGTTGGGTACCAGGAGGATTTGCCTTCTTCTGAGGAATAACTAACTCTCATCCCAGAATGTAAAACAGAAACCAAAATAACAAATTCTGGTCCCAGAATGTATGATACAACCCAATTGTGAACTGAATAGAACAGAGAAAGGTGATGGTTATATGGGGGACAGACCGTCAGAGAAGGGGAGGGGCTATGTTGACAGAGAGAAAACGACTGAACAGTCATCCTGTTCTGTCTTAATCATCCCAACCACAACATTCCATCTCAAAAGCACAGACAGACACAGGGAGAGTCATGCTACTGAATTGCAACCCATCTTCACTCCTCCTCTTCCATTCAAATGTGACCGACTGGGGTTTTAAAGCTACTGCAGCCTCTCTTGAACCCTCTTCTATCCTAACGCTACCTCTCCATCCACCCCCTCCATTCTAACCTCCCCCTCCGCCTCCCCCTTCCACCTCCACCCGTCCCCCGTCTCTGGAGTAACCTCAGCTACATGTTTAGAAAACAGGGCCTGGGGGCTCAATGGGGATGTCCAGTCTACAGTCAGGCACCCAAACTAACTCAACCAGGTGTGGCTATGGTCTGCTGATTAATCCCTATAGAACAGACACAACAGACTGACAGGCTGTATAAGGCTGTATACAGTATAATCAAGGCCCCGGCTTCTTCAGCTCCTGGTAGAGTCATTCATAAAACTGTGGGATCTGTAGGGTGTGAGGAAGGAGATAAAGGATTTGTTGAAATATATCCTCTCCTTTGCCTTGAGTAGCAGACAAGACAGGAATGCCTTCTATCTTCTCTGATTCTACTACTACTTGGTGGAGGCCAGAGGTACCTCACCCAAGTGTATCCGCTCCACACGACACCCGCTGAGGCACACTGTCATCTGCTCGTTAGTCCCCCGCTGGGTGTCCTCTGGGTGTCCAGACCTCCCTACTTCTCTCCAACACAGGGGGGTCTGAGATGAAGGATTTCAGCCCTACACAGGGTGGTAAGTCTGGAGGATACCATGTACCACATGTACCATGACCCCCCTCTTTAGAAGCAGCCTGCGTAGTGAAGGTAAATAGACCCCCAGCCTTACCCCACCAGTTACCCCAGTCAAAGAAAAGGGAGATAAGGAGCCTGGTTCCATTTAGAGCCTGGACCCCCTTACATGTGTACTCAGAGAGAGAAGAAGTTCAAAGGTTGGGGGTGTGCGGGAGGTTGTGAATAATGTGATATTAAAGGGAGGTGGTGTGAGAGAGGTTGTGAATACTGTGATATTAAAGGGTGAGGATGTGAATACTGTGTTATTAAAGGTTGGGGGTGTGAGAGAGGATGTGAATACTGTGATATTAAAGGGAGGTGGTGTGAGAGAGGTTGTGAATACTGTAATATTAAAGGGTGGGGGTGTGAGAGAGGTTGTGAATACTGTGATATTAAAGGGTGGGGGTGTGAGAGAGGTTGTGAATACTGTGATATTAAAGAAGGGGGTGTGAGGGAGGTTGGAATACTGTAATACTAATGGGAGGGGTGTGAGGGAGGTTTTGAATACTATGATATTAAAAGGAGGGGGTGTGTGGTTGTGAATATTGTGCTATTAAAGGGAGGGGGTTAGAGATCGATTGTGAATACTGTGATATTAAAATGTAGGGGGTATGAGAGAGGTTTTGAATATTATGATATAAAAGGGAGGGGTTGTTGTTGTGAAGACTGTGATATTAAAGGGATGGGGGTTAAGGAGGTTGTGATATAAAAGGGCCTCATTCTTACTCACGCATAATGCTTATCGTTTATAAACAGTGTCCCGTGGTTAAAATATGGTATGGACGGGCCTTGTTGTTCAGAAAGGTCTGGATATAGGTGAACACAGTACAGTATAGTGGTTTAGGCTTGTAGCAGTTGAATAACTAATCACTGAAGATTTGCTGTGTTTTCTTTGCCCGAAGAAAAACTTACTTGAGGGTCAAAACTTTGAGTCCATTTTAGACAAAGAAAGCACTTTGGGAATTTTCCAGTGTATGGTTTTTGAAAATACCTGCGGACTGAAATGAACTTGTCCAGTGCTCAGACAGTGTGGTTCTGTTCAGTTCTGTAGGTGTTGAATAATACATTAACATACTGTGTGTCTCTGAGCCCTGATAGGAGCAGAGAGGGAGTAGTGAGCAGAGCATTAACATTTGAAAAGCTTTCTCTCTCATTCTCTTTCTTTCTCTGTGGGTCTGATAGATGACCCCTGGCCTGTGTGTGTCAGCATCATTAATATGAATAATGAGAGAGACAGTAGGAGAGAGAGACAGAGAGAATGAGGGGGGAGAGAGAGAGATGGAGAAGGTGAATGAGAGGGTGACAGAGAGAGAAATGTATGTATGGTCTGTGGGCGACTGATCTAGGTCAGGTCAGACCAGTAAACATCTAGAGGACAATGTGATGCTTTTTTTATTTTTTATATCATCATTCGCTATGTTGTCATTTCCCGATGTTAATCATTTAGTCTTCTATTGTTACTAGGAGTCACTGGCACTTACTTGCTTACAATGTGTGATGAGTTGTGTTGTTGCAGAAAATAAATAAGCCTATATACAGTATTGTACATTTTGGCTACGCTATGAATTATGAAAGCCAATTTTTTTAGGAGATTTGGGGGGGTGCCCAAAGCGCTGTGCACGGCGCGGCTATTCATGCACCTTGGTTGGAATGCGAGTTAGCTAGTCGGGACAGTGTTCTTTTTATCAAAGCAAGGTGGTAGAGATACATTGTGTTGTGTGTTGTGTGTAGGCTGAATCAAAGCTGCAAAAGGTGTTATGTCCGCTCATTGGGGTGGTCTTCTGACGCTTTAACAGCTTGTTACAGTTAGCCTACGCTGCAACTATGGCATCCAGTCTGTCATATGGGAGATTATCCCTCTTCCCCCATTCTGACTATAAAAGGTGCCAGACCTGATCCAGACCCAGATGCTTAGCCAGGGGTATCAGATGATATGTTTGAAATGGCACCCTATTCCCCATATAGTGCACTACTTTTGACCAGAGCCGTGTTTGACCTAGTCAGAAATTGTGCACTATATAGGGAATAGGACGCAGTTTCACCCTAGAGGTCTGCTAATCCAGGGGTGTCAGATAATATCGAGGTCACATCTGTGTCTGAGTGGAGTTCACCCCTGATCTGCTTCTGTAACGGTCGTTTTCCTCCTCTTCTGAGGAGGAGCAAGGATCGGACCAAAATGCAGCYTATTGTGAAGACATAATCTCGTTTATTTAAACGAAGACGAAAAACACTTGAACAAACTACAAAATAACAAACGACGTGAACAGACCTGAACTTGAGAACAAAACACCTGAACGCACGAACAGGAAGGAACACACGAACGAACGAACGAAACGAAACAGTCCCGTGTGGTACAAACACTGACACAGGAACAATCACCCACAAACAAACAGTGAGAACAGCCTACCTTAATATGGTTCTCAATCAGAGGAAACGTAAAACACCTGCCCCTGATTGAGAACCATATCAGGCTAATTGAAAATGAACCCAACATAGAAACACATAACATAGAATGCCCACCCAGCTCACGTCCTGACCAACTAAACAAAGACAAAACAAAGGAAATAAGGTCAGGAACGTGACAGCTTCAGTCCAGGACATACCTTTCATCCATCCCCCCAATCTGGTTTGGGTTTCCTCACTCACAGAAAGGAGAAACTCATATGAAAACAGTTTGTTATACCAAACCAGGTTTCCATCCAACCTGTTCATGTAAGTAAAATACATGTTGGATAAAAAAAAGGTAATGACAGGCATGATGGAAACAGAACATTTGTTGGTAATCGTTCAAAATGTCGACAAAACGAAATACACTAGACAAGGTGGGATCTTTTTGTGTCGGTAAAATTAATGATGAAAGAAAAATTGATATAAATCCATCATATCGAAGTAAACTTGTAGTCACATGGTGACATGTTGTGTGGTTCTCTCAGTACGACTCTGGCAAGAATGAGAGTTTATTAGGCTACAGATTAAATAAATGATGATGAACTTCACAGGGTGGTGGAAGTGGAAGATGATGAGCTTGATGCTCCTTTCCAATAAATATTGAGGGTCTGAAAAATATTCATGGCCTTTTAAAGGAAACTATGTCACAATTTTATGAGAAATAAAATGAATCTTATATATTTTTTTACAACATCATACATTTATAGAGGCCTGTCTTTCTATCTCAATCCTATACACTGTTGTTCTCAATCACTGTTTTATATTTCAGAGGGGTTGTGACAAAATGGGCTTCTCATAAAACCCAGTGAAAATATTTCCTATACAACAGTGTATAGGATTGAGATAGAAAGAAAGACAGGCCTCTAAAAATGTATGATGTTGTAAAAAACCAAGATGAATTTTATTTCTCATAAAATTGTGTCATGGTTTCTTTTAAAAAGCCATAAATATTTTTCATGGTCGTCTGTCAATTTCCCAGAGACAGAAGAGCTAGAGGAGAGGTGTAGCTGTGTTTCTGTCGCCTGTGTTTCTGTCACCTCACCCCGTCTATGACATTCTCGTATCCCATGATAATTGTGTGAATGTGATGTTACACTCGTTGTCTTGTGTCTTGCAGGCTAGGCTCTTGCTGTTAAAGTGTATCCAAGGACTTCTATCTATCATTGCCAAAAGATCATCGTTAAAGGACATTACTAACTCTTCATCACTCCTGTGGGAGACAATTTAACATCAACGCTTTGTCTTATAGCTCCATAGTTCAACATTTGCACTTTTTCTGTAACCTCCTTACATCTTTGATGTCTCTGTCATGTGCCAGGCTGACTGAGTATTGTCTTCAGTGTCGTCTCCCAAAACCCAGAAATCAAATAAAAAGTTTGACAGTAGCCTTAGGAAGAAAGGAATGACTGATGCCTCCTAGCTGTTAGAAACGAATGTATCAGAGCAAGCTGAAGAATGTGGTCACATTATTCTCCAAATGGCATCCCTCGCTTGGACTGCCAGCAGTCATTGGATGCACAACGACAGAGACAGAGGGAGGATGTCAAAAGAAAGAGGGAAAGAGAGGGATAAAGAAAGAAGAGCAAAAGACAGAGACTGGAGAGAGAATGACAAAAAAAGAAAGAAAAAGAGGGATGGGGGGAAAAAGCAGATTGTCCTAGAATTCTTGGTTTGAGAGACAGAGACATCCTTTTGTGTTTATATTAGACAGACTGGACAGACTGGACTGGTTTCCTGAGTGATGTAAGCCCTATACCAGGCAGTATTAGACAGACTGGACTGGTTTCCTGAGTGATGTAAGCCCTATACCACAGTATTTAGACAGACGACTGGTTTCCTGAGTGATGTAAGCCCTTATACCAGAAGCAGTATTAGACAGACTGGACTGGTTTCCTGAAGTGATGTAAGCCCTATACCAGGCAGTATTAGACAGACTGGAACTGGTTTCCTGAGTGATGTAACCCTATACCAGACAGTATTGACAAACTGGACTGGTTCCTGAGTGACTTGTAAGCCTATAACTCAGGCAGTATTAGACAGACTGGACTGGTTTCTGAGTGATGTAAGCCCTATTTACCAGCAGTATTAGACAGACTGGACTGTTTCCTGAGTGATGTAAGCCCTATACCAATCATATTAGACATGACTGGACTGGTTCCTGAGTGATGTAAGCCCTATAACCAGCAGTATTAGACAGACTGGACTGTTTTCCTGAGTGATGTAACCCTATACCAGAGACAGTATTACGAGACAGACTGGACTGGTTCCTGAGTGATGTAACCTATACCAGACAGTATTAGACAGACTGGACTGGTTTCCTGAGTGATGTAGCCCTATACCAGCAGTATTAACAGACTGGACTGGTTTCCTGAGTGATGTAAGCCCTATACCAGCAGTATTAGACAGACTGGACTGGTTCCTGAGTATGTAAGCCCTATACCAGACAGTATTAGACAGACTGGACTGGTTTCTGAGTGATGTAAAGCCCTATACCAGACAGTATTAGACAGACTGGACTCGTTCCGAAGTGATGTAAGCCCTATAACCAACAGTATTAGACAGACTGGACTGGTTTCCTGAGTGATGTAAGCCCTATACCAGACAGTATTAGACAGACTGGACTGGTTTCCTGAGTGATTAAGCCCTATACCAGACAGTATTAGACAGACTGGACTGGTTTCCTGAGTGATGTAAGCCCTATACCACAGCAGTATTAGACAGACTGGACTGTTCCTGAGTGATGTAAGCCCTATACAGAGCAGTATTAGCAGAACTAACTGATAGCTGAAGATATGTATAAAGACCCTGATACCAGACAAGTATAGACAGCATGACTGGTTTCCTGACTGATGTCTAAGCCTATACCAGACAGTATTAGACAGACTGGACTGGTTTCCTGATGGATGTAAGCCTATACCAGGCAGTATTAGACAGACTGGACTGGTTTCTTGAGTGATGTCAGCCTAACCAGGACAGTATTAGACAGACTGGACTGGTTTCCTGAGTGATGTAAGCCCTCTACCAGGCAGTATTAGACAGACTGCTGGTTTCCTGAGTGATGAGCCTATACCAGGCAGTATTAGACAGACTGGACTGGTTCCTGAGTGATGTAACGCCTTACCAGCAGTAATTAGACAGACTGACTGTTTTCCTGAGTGATGTAAGCCCTATACCAGACAGTATTAGACAGACTGGACTGGTTTCCTGAGTGATGTAAGCCCTATACCAGACAGTATTAGTTGCTCCTCTGTTTATTGTTCAGATCAAACACCCCCAATCCCCTCCAACCCAAGTCAACCCTTCAGGGAACAGGGGCCAGTCCCAACGGACACGCACGCAACGGACATACACACACACACACGCACACCCACACACATGCACACCCACACACACCCTACCCAGGGGCCAGCCAACCCCACCTGTCTGCCATGGCTCAGATAGTCTGAAAACGTTATCAAAGACATCAGAAACGTAATTCGGGGAAGAAATATATACCCTGATGAAGACAGCATGGCTGTCGAAACGTTGGATATTACATTTTTGCATCTGAGCTCCTAGAATGTGTCTCCTTTATTTTCAAGAATTATCCCAACATTTGTACACAAAAGCTCCTGTCTGTGTCCCTAGTCGCAGATAACAGATGTCTTTCAGTGATGATTAAGTCCCACTCTGTGTGTGTGTGTGATTGGTCTACATTTACTATCCTTTTGGGTTCCAAAAGTCCTCACAAGGATTGTAAAACAAGGAACATTTGACAAGTGGGGACATTTCGCCGGTCTCCGAAAGGAAACATTATATTTTAGGCTAAAGGGTTAGGTTTAGGGTTAGAGTTACAATTAGGGTTAGGGTTAGAATTAAGGTAAGGGGTTAGGATTAGGGTTAGGGTTAAGAGTTAGGGTTAGGTTTCGTTTTAGGGTTAGGGGTTAGGGTTAAGGTTAAGGTTAGGTTAAGGGTTTGATTTATGGGTTAGGGAAGTACATTTTCTGGGTCCCCACTTTGATAGTAAAACCAATGTGTGTGTGTGTGTGTGTATCCGTGTGTGTGTGTGTGTGTGTGTGTGTGTGTGTGTGTGTGTGTGTGTGTGTGTGTGTGTGTGTGTGTGTGTGTGTGTGTGTGCATACATTTGAGTTCGCTTATGAACATAACCTGTGTGTTTGTAATATAATGTGTTCACAGGTGATTGATTGAGGACATTACTGTTCCTATAACACCCACTGAGGTGTTTTTATATGATTACAACCACCAATAGCAGCCGCTGTGTCTCGCATAATTAAACCCAGCTTTGAGACACTAACACACAGGAGTAGTCTGTGCATGTGCCTGAATGATAATACTTTAGATATCTACTTAAAAGGACAGAAAACAGGACATACATAGGATAGAAAGTTATCCAAAACAATCAAAAAACAAACAGAAAATATCTGTTGTAACTTTGGAAGTCATACAGTAGACTGTATATCAGTCTCGTTAGTAGCAGTGCATGTCAAAAAGGAGACATAACTCCACTTAACCACTCTTAGACTGCTTTAACAATGTTGTGTCTGGAAGAAACAGTGTTTTGAATTTACAGTATTTAGAAAAGATAGATTTTGAGAAAAAAACAGAGGCTTTATTAGAGCCTTTAGAAAACACTGAGGGACATGTTTCCTTTCCTGGGCTTAGTTTGTGTCCTCTCTCCTGTCCCCAGGGTCAAATATGAAAATCCCTTAGTTTGTGTCCTCTCTCCTGTCCCCAGGGTCAAATATGAAAATC